>NC_081795.1:13221464-13301464 GCF_963082965.1 Carassius carassius | reverse complement strand
ATTCCCGGGATTCTGTCCCCATTTTCTACATCGTGGAAATCATACGGCCTTACTTTTGCTAAGAAGCATGTTCATGTCCACCATGTTTTTGTCCGCGCTGAACACGCACCACACATATTAAAAGCATTTTTAGGGGGCTTTGGCTTCTGTGGGGCCCAAGAAGCCTTTGCCTATTGGTTAAGTTCTCCTTTGCCTTTGAAAAAAAAAATTGTTTTCATTTCAGGTATCTAAAAAAAACTTTTTTTTTT
Source organism: Carassius carassius (assembly GCF_963082965.1). Taxonomy (NCBI): domain Eukaryota; kingdom Metazoa; phylum Chordata; class Actinopteri; order Cypriniformes; family Cyprinidae; genus Carassius; species Carassius carassius. Next base: position 13,301,216 of record NC_081795.1, on the reverse strand, counting down.
AAAAATGTCTAAATGTCATAGGGAATGAAAAGAGCTGAAAATTGCAGCATACTGCAGTGTGAATCTAGCTGTCTGAAATCACATCCTCAGGAACTTCTATTTATTTCCAGTAGGAGGCAATAGAGCTTCATACGGTGCAATGCTAGTACTTCTTCCGCCCCATTATTGCTTCATGCAGCAACAGTGTAAGACCAGGGGGGCAGGGTTTCATATTTTTTTTGAAGCACCCCTGGGTGCCGCCATTGGCTAGCGGACCCCCAACCTGCTGTTAGCATTCCATTGAGTCCCATTCATTTTGGCGTCACTTTGACAGCGAATAACTTTACATCTGAGGTGTTTAAATACTCCATTTGTCCATTACTTATTTCTAAAGAAATACAAAAATGTATAAAAGGCTCCATTACCTTGTATCTTACGTTATGGTCCCGTAGAAGCAGTTTTTGTAAAAAATAGGCTAACGATTGAGTCATAACTTGCGACTCTCTGTTGCACAGTAGATAAATTACTGTATGGACAGGAGGAGAAGCTCGCAGACAATCTTTTACTGTCTATGAGGCAATTGGGGGGACGTGGAGGCATGAAGTCAAGGGAGATAATTAATCAGAATACTTACCAAAGTTTGCTCCTGTTCACGCTTGCCTCGGTGGGTGATTCAGATTTCTCTTGGCACAGCTATTAGAAGACTTCCAATTGTAAGACAGGTTGCTCACGTGACATCTACGTCATCATGCTCAGTTTGAGTCTGCGCAGTACGCCCGACCCCCAGGAAGTGCGTGCTTCTAATTGACTTCACTTGTCTCCGTTGAATCCAGTGGGGTCACTGTGTCCATTTCTTTTACTGTCTATGTGTAAGACCTGTGAATTTTCCACTTATTGCTAAGTATTTAATTCAAGGTCAGTTTTTAGACTCTAGCATGCACACAAAAGTCCATTGTGGGGTTGTGCAGGTGTTTCTAATAAGAAGAAAGCAGTAATGAAAATTTTTAAAATTTAAAAATTTTTAATTTTTTTTTAAGTCTATGGTTTGCTCAGATAACTTACCATAATGACTTCTCTTTTTAAGAAATTCTAAATATATTATCATGCATAATTAAAAATGTTTGTAATATGCAAATAAATTGCTTATAATATCTTTTATAATAGTTTTCATAGCAAAGGAGTAAAATACTGCCATCTGCTGTCTCTAATTCTTTTAAATTAGCATAATTACTTTCATTATATTTTTGTGGCCGACAGAATAAGCAAATACTTAAAGTGTGATATTTGAATGTAGAACAAATGACGTGCACCATAGCTGCTGCTGTTTACAAAGGTTCATGAGTTCATGAGGTTAGTAGCTTTATTAATGTGCACAACTGGGAGAGATCAGGGTCTGACTTATTTACCATGATGAATTAAAATGTGCGCTGTTTGTTAAGATTTAGCTGTTTTAAATGTGTTTTAAATGTGTCCTTTCTTTTGTATTTCCAGATGAAACACAGATAGCCACATGCTATTCAGCATCAATAGAACAGGCAGCAGCTGCCTTTGCATTGCAGAGTTAAGCCACATTCTTCTTATTTGTTTTCACTTGGTAAAGTCATAGGGTCAGTGTAGTGGCTTACCTGTCAATGCTGCTGTGTTATGGCAAGGCTTGACCCAAGAAAAGCAGTAAATGTACCACCTTTGTTCTTGATGTAGTTTTTATGTGAGCTATTTGTCTGACTGAAGTGGTGATTAAAGCTGACAAATAGGACCAGGGCTAAGAGCCAATGGCTGAACCCACAGTAGGGTCTCTTAAAGCTTAATTGGCATTTATTTGGCTTTGAAGGGTCACAGGCTTAAACCTTTTATTGTGGTCACCGTAATGACAGTCGTCCTCCCCCACTTCCACTTCCCTGCACCGTTTTGTTCTTACCCAGTCAGACAACCATCTTCACCTCAGCACGGGTGCTCTTTTTACCTCCTTTTTCCCCCATAACCTTTGACCTTATGGACCGATCTGCCATCATCTGGAGCAGTCCTCCCCTATTTAATTTTCTCTTTTGTAGTCACACCCGCCAATCTAATAGGGCAATTTGTTTATGGAAAACATTGGAGGTTTTGTGTAAACACCTTTGAAATGGTTTGAATCATATGACCTAATTAATTCAGTTTTATAATGAACTGCATAAACCATTTAAGATACCCCTTCTGGAATCATCCAGAGTCTTCCTAAATGATAAAAAGTTGCTGTGTATTTTAAGGCTCATAGCACGTGAGAAACATAGCAAATATGATATTATAAAGATAAATTGAATTAAATAAAAAATAAAAATTTAATAACTGGCCTTTTATCTTTGTACTAAAGTTAAAAGAAATAATTAAAATATTATCTATACTTATTTTTTAATTCAATTCAGATTTATTTGTATAGCAATTTTTTACAATAAATCCAAAGCCGCTTTAAAGAAAATATTGAAATACAAATCCCAGTGAGCAAAGTTGTGAGGAGAAACTTTGCATGAAAATATATACATTGCAACACTTACATTTTTTATTTTTTCCACCCACAGATCAGTTTGTTGCCACATGGGGGTCCCTTGACCCCATTCAGAAAACCCCTTTTCTAGATATCGATGCTCCAACGTTTTAAAAAATGAATAGAATCTATTTGAGGTTAGACATTAACGTGGTATTTGTTTGGTGCCTACAGGGACATAGTATGATGGACAGGTATTAAGAGGGAAGAGGAATGAAGAGAACGAGGTAGGGTTCTCATTGTAGGGTGGCAATCAGGAAAAAAAGGTGTGTGGGGGAAGAGAAAGTGAGAGTGTGTGAAAGAGAAGAGCGCTAGAGGGAGGCTGAGAGAATGTCTCAAAGGACTAATGTCCTCATTGTATAACCTGGTTTGAATGCAGACGGATTCTCTGAGAAATTAGGGCAGGAGAGAGAATCGCCAGAGCATTGCAGAAACACCCCACACAGTTAAACTATTATTTTCTGATATGGATAACATAAAATGTAATACCTATTGTCAAATATCTTATAATCAATTTCTTCATTTTTTTTTATGACAAAATTTAGATTTTAAAAGATAAATAATATATTTTGTATAATTTTATCTGAATAGAAGCTTGTTCCAGCTAAATCTTGTTTTCTAGAATGAGTCTGTTTGCTCTTTAGGCTTATCAGCTCAGCATGTGTTTGTGAGAGTGGGCTGGAGAATATGAGCAGTGATTCCATGGGCCGTGCGTGTTTTTGTCTGTGATAAGCATGTATGTGTGACCACAGCAGTGTTTTGTTTTGCTACACTCCGCAAGCAGAAAAGTCTCATCCGGTTGATCAGTGAAACTGCAAATACAGCTGCATGTGTACTAGGACAAGGCGCTTATCAGAGTTATCCAGACAGCCGCACACAGATAGAAGAGTAAAAACAGATATGCACACACTGACAAACACAGAGGGAGGTGTGTCTCATTCTTCCCTTGGGTGGATATGTATTTGAAACTTAATACTGTAAATCTGTGCTGTACTAGAAATATATTTTAAATATGAATTGCTCGGTGTAGGTTTTTTTTTCTTATGAGTTCATATTTTGGGTTTTTGTTTGTGGTGGAATCATTTTTTTAAATAACTTAACAAAGCACAACTTAAATCCATACATATTGTTACAAAAGCGTTCTATTTCAAAGAAAATTATGTAAATACAATTTAAACATTTATTTATTTTACTTTACATCTTGAACTTTCTATTTAACAAAGAATCCTTTTAATGAAATGTATCACAGTTTAACAAAAATATTTAGGAACACAACTGTTTTTAACATAATAATAATAATAATAATAATAATAATAATAATAATAATAGGATTATTATTATTTATTTATTTTATTTGTTTGAGCACCAAATCAGCATATTAAAATGATTTCTGAAGTATCATGTGACACTTAAGTATGGCGTAATTGTTGCTGAAAATTAAGCTTTCCCTTCACAGGAATAAATTACATTTTAAAATATATTTAATTAAAATAGAAGACTGTAATAGTCACAGTATTACTGTTTTGGTTGTAGTTTTGAACAAACAAAACCAGGACCTTCCCATTTATGGTACAGAGCTCTTGCCATTCAGCCACCTACCTCCAATAAAGAAAAGCAAGCGGCCGGCAAACTTCACCATTTGCCTCGGGCAGCTGGACGTGTTATTGATCAGGTCAGGGGAGGCTCTTTCCCTCCTTTCCTTCTGATGGAAGCTGGACTTTGGTCTGAGCCGCATTCCTGGGTTCTGTTCAGCTCGGAGGCAGAAGGGAGAAATGATGTGGAGGGGAGGAGGGACCCAGAGGCTGGAAATCACTTGTGATGTGCGTATAAAAGTGTGCCTTTCATTTCAGAGCATGCTAACTGAGGCATGCTCAGCTTCCACCAAATCCATCCCCCAAATTTGAACTGGAGGGAGGTGAAGTTACGACACTGACTCTTGTGTTGTACTCCTTTGTGTCTGTTTGCTTTGGCTCCCACCCTGCATGGTTCCCTCTGCACCTATGGCTCTACGTTTGAAAAGGTGAAGGCGGATTACACTGGAAAAGATGGACGGCATTGACAGGAAGCCATGTGAGACATGCTTTTTTTCTTAGTTCTAGAGTCTTTTGCCCCTGTATGGGGTATCTCTTAATCCAGGAAAACTTCATCAGAAAGATAAGCACCAGTGGGTATAAAAATCTGAAAAAGAATGAGTTCGAAGAAACTTGTAGTCTGAAGTGTTGTTGAGCTCAAATGGAAAGAATTGACTTGTTTGATTCAGGTCGGCAATCAGTGAAGTATAAGAAAAGGTCAGGAGCGATATTTGCCTTGTGTTTATATGCTGGCAAAATAGGGTTAGGAGGCTTGGACTTGTGTAATGATGTGGGAAGACATGTGGACACATTCTGAGAACTCCTGCATTGACACAGAGTTCATAGTTTACCTAAATCATCGAGAAGCATCTTATCACTGCTTCATGTGTGGCTGCTCTGAGACAGAGTGAATATCTATCTGAGATGTGATGGGAGGGCGGAAGGGATTTGTCTCTACTGTGGCCACGTGGGTATGATTAAAAAAAAGGGCAGATTTCATAAAGTGCTGTGCTGTGCTGTGCTGTTCACTTGGTTGATTTTCTGAATTTATGCTGCAGTTCTTTCTTTTGTTGTGTGAAGTTGCGCTCTCTTGTGCCCCACAAACTGTTGTCAAAGATTTTAGGGTTTCTTAAAACTTAAATATTCTTGTGTGAAGAATCTGTGCTCTCATTGTCTTTAGACATTATTCTGTGAAAATGTGAATGTTAAAATATTTTGTAGAGTGATGAACACTAATAGACTTGCCACCTCGCTGCATCTAAAGTAATGAAACAAGGCAACAATACTATAATAAGCAGTACCATATCCAACTCTAACGGCTAATTTTCTGTCATGTTTAAAATGCTCATTAATGTAACCTTGTAGTGCAAAAAATATTTGAATGTGACTTTATTTAACTGTATGTTTCAATACTCTAATCTAGTAGTCAGTAGTCTAGTCTAGTTAATGTATCCTCTAAGGTGAAACCGTCTGGATCTGTTATTTTAAAGGGGTCATATGACGTTGCTAAAAAGAACATTATTTGGTGTAATGTTTATGTAGTTTAGGGTTGAAAAAACACATTATTTTCCACATACTGTACATTACTGTTGCTCCTCTATGCCCCTCCTTTCTGAAACGCATCGATTTTTACAAAGCTCATCATTCTGAAAAGCGAGGTTTACACTGATTGCCCCGCTATCCAGTGCATTGTGATTGGCCGAATGCCTCAAGTGTGTGATGGAAATGTTACACTCCTTACCATACTATGATGCCGTGTCCCGGCACGACGGGATAAAAACAATAAAACCCATTACAAACAAGGCATTTGTTGCATCCAGTGTGGACATAATTACTGCTTATACTAATTAATAATGACTTATACTGTGTTTTTACAATTTGTGTTGCATATCGCGCTGCGTAAACATAAAACCACTTCAGTCAGAAGCGCCAGACTGTCCTTGCAAAGTTGAGATTGCCCAACTTTATAGAAACAGACACCAGCTTTGTAGGCTACTCTCACAGGAAACAGTCCTTGTCTTCTGCAAAATGCGCTGCACACATCTGAATATTTGGGTTGAACTGTTCTGGAACAGTGTTGTAAATACAGCTTAACCACTGATTTCTAGTTGTGTCCTCTTTTGGAAGGCCAAACAAAGTAGTTTCGTTTTCACAATGAAACACAGCATCTCCACAACATGGCGCCGGCGGTAACAGAGAGAATCAAAGTTCCGCCATCTTTCTTTGCGTGAACATTTGGGCTGTGTTATGCAAATCTTCCCACATCGTGACATAGACATGTGGGGGCGTGTTAGAACAAGCCGTTTTAGGAGGGTGTGGCTAACTCTTAATTTTTATAAAGAATATCTCTTTGGATTTGAGACTTTAGTCTTTGTAACTTTACAGATCTTCTTTATGCACCAAGAGCTTGTAACACCCCAAAGAGAGCTAAAGGAACAATTTAAATCACATCATATGACCCCCTTGAAGTGTCAGACTTGGAAGACAATATATTTATACTGACTCTTAATCTTGTTGTTTGTTGCATGTTTCATTTCATTTTTTGAAAATAAAAATTATTTCTCTCTTTTCTTTGATGTTCAGAGGGAAAACAGCGTACAGTCCATCAAATCATTTTCCCACCCAGCTGTTGACAGCTGTGCTGATGGGAGATGAGCAGTGTTTTTCGATATTAAACCGCTGTTTGTTTTGTATTAAAACCTCACCAGCCATAGCACTAACTCTTATTCTTTGATACTGGGAATTCACAGCTGTGAAGTGCTGTTTGGCAGCAAACAGCAGTATGAAAATCCCATAACCCACTAATATGGTTTATTTTCATTGCACCACTTGGCACTGTTTGTAAGTAACTGTTACACAATGCTGCATATGAAAAGAATGTTTGCACTCTTAATCTCCAAATTGTTGACTCTTAGGTAATTGTTTTTAGCACTTAGATAATTACACATATTTATTGACTTAACTATATGAGTTTTTCATAAGGAGGAGTGTGGTTTTTATGGACACAAACACTCTTGGTTAGTGGTCAGTTATATGTTTGCGTCGAATTAAAGCAAATATGTATTACAAGAAAACCATGGGCATGTTTCCATTGAAAAGCACATTTTATTAATTTTATTTACCCATCACAATATACATTTATATAAATTTTGAATTGTAGAAATGAAAAATTGTTAAACTGATGAAAACAAAGATATTATGAAAATATGTTAACATTTTACATTGTCACTCATGCATGTGTTTTTAACTGTATTGCTGACTCAGTGTCTGGGCCTTCAAACAGAACCAGTTAAAAATTTCTAGCCTAGGCAATAATAATGATGGACAATAGTGGAGGCTTCCTTTAATTTAGCATGAGACAGAGGGAAACCTTTTTTAGAAACTTGGTGTAGATGTCCTGAAAATAAATCTTAAAGAATTTTTTTTGTTTTAGGAGAATGGTGTAGTATTTACCATAGCATAGCAAATTAACAGCTGTTGCTTTACACACTAGTTTTCAAGACGACCTCAGCCTGATGTTATGATGTCTTAGCTCACTCTGCTTTGGGCCAAAGTACATCAAATGTGTCAGATCTTTTGTTTGGTCTGGCAGAGTCACGTCATTGCTCACGCAACATTATCGTCCTAACATCAGCTGTGTGTTTTGAGTGTGGGGTGAGAGAGTTCAGTTGTTAACACAACGCTAAAAGCATGCCACAGAAGGCCACTGAGCCTTGAAGGAAAGCAGTCATTTACTTTTTTTCAAGAATGTCCTGAGTATTATAAGAGGTGTTTCCTTTCCCACAATAGCAGTACACTGTGGTTACCCTTGGAAGCAGTATATTATTCCTGAGCTCTTTGTTTTCTCAGCAATCTTACCTGTCCCTGTGATGGATTTGAAGGGTGTGTGTGAAATGAGATCAGCTGATAAAAGTAGCATATGATGTAGTGGATGCTGGTTTTGTTCACGTGTGAGATCCTGGAAGGTTTATAGGCAGCAATATTGCTATTTGACTTTGGGTGTTATTTGAAATGTTTTATGTCTTCCCTGTGGTCAAGTGCCTCAATAAAAAAGTATTAACTAAAGGCGGTTTAATTAACTTATAGTTTACAGTCTGATTTGAAGGTGATGAGATGAAAGTGTATGTACAGCAAAATAATGGAAGAAATGTATATTTCTTTCAGGTGTCTTCAACGGCTGCATGCAGCAACATACAGCACAACCAATGCAGATTGTTTTATAAAACGAATTATGTTTGAATGAAACATTCAAATAGAACTTTTTCAAATGTTCATGTTTATAATTGTATGATAATTTTACTCCTTGTTTTTATTACAGTTTTACACAGGAAGTGCAATTTAATGGTTGGTTTCTGCACAGCAGATGATGTTTTTATTACACTACCCTTACACTAAACTTTGCGGTGGGACTTATTTTGAAATAAATTACTACTTTTATTTAGCAAGGATTGCATTTAATTTACATTCATCTATTAATTGAGTGCATTAAATTGCATTCAAAAGTGACAATGAAGATTTTTTTACATTATTTCCAACATTAATAATGATTTGAAATATTTCTTGAGGAACAATTCAGCATATTAGAATGGTTTTTGAAGGATCATATTACACTGAAGAATTCAGCTTTGCATCCCAGGAATAAATTGCAATTTAGAATATATAAAATAATAATAATAAAATATATATTTTAAAATGTAAATATTTCATAATATTAGTGTTTTTACAGCCTTGGCTGTACTTCATTCAAAAACATTTGTAAAAATCTTACAAACCCCAAACTTTCGAATGCAGTTGTATATCTATTAAATAAAGGGCAATTGTACTGCATACTGTAGATTAGGCAGAGTTGTGAATTTTAAAAATTTCTCCCTGTATACTTTACAGCATTAGTGATTCGATGTTTTAAATGTAATCGAATCTGGAAATCTTTATCTATGCCCAATTCTCCTTCCCAGTATAGTGGCACAGAAATGGAAAGCAAGTTATTGACAAAACGTCATCATGGTCTTGCGACTGGTTAGGACAAAGACTCAATTTTACATATTGCTTGTCACTATAATTTTGTGTCTGGTAGGACACTGTGTTAGTTACTTTCCAGAAACCCTAGCCCAAACTACTCCGCATTTATTCTGCATTTTAATTTATTGTATGAGTGTGTATTATTGTCAACATTTTCGAAACGGATTACCCCAAGTTTCTGTTTTTCACCTCTGTTTACTCATCATTAGCAGTGGTAAACGTGGTCATGGAGTTTGCTGGGCTTTTGCACAAGTGGATTTTGCCATTAGTCAGATTAACAGCTCCCGCGGTTCTCCTCCTCTCTTTCTGTCTTGATCTCTCCCTCTCTCCGTGGGGTGTTCGGAGTGCCAGACACTCACAGGTTGCCATTTTATGGGGCTCTGCAGAACCAGATTTATGGGAATGATAAAAGCTGTGCAGAGCAATAATGACACAGGCAGCTGCTCTGAGCCTCGCTCACGTCTTGTGTTGCTGCACACCCAGTCCTTTGCATACTCAAAGAAAATGACATATAAAAATGTATAAATGATGTCCTCTGGCAATATGATCCCCTTACATGCGTGTTGCTTATCTAGACTGCTGTCACAATGAAGAGCTTTGTGGCTATGAGCTTTGATCAAATGCTCCTGGCTTCTTATAGTGTGGTAGTTTTTGGTCATGTACACAAGTAATCCATGCTTGTAAAAGCCTGTCTCCCAGTTTGCGATAACATCAGTCATTCATCATTATAAAAAAAAACAGGGAACAAAAAGCTGATGGGACTTGGGCAGATAGAGAGAGGAGAAGCGGCCGTCACTGTCATTAATGTCATAATGGCCTGACAGAAGTGGAGATTGATGCCGCTTTATGTTGTGTAATGGTCCAGCAGACCACCAATGATAAAAACAGATCATCAATCTACAACTATCTGCTTGGTACAACAATTTTGTGTGTGCTGTCTCACATTTATTAGATTCATCCTGAACATATTCCATGACCCGTGGTAGTGGTTGAACAATATGGGTTTTTCAGTGGCCAATGCCATTATCTCTATAAAACAGTTTAAAGTGACAAATATACTTTTCTGAATCAAGTTTTTGAATAAATGTAATATTTTTGTTTTACCCAATATTTACCTTTTTTATAATTTAACAAAGCTGTAAATACATTTACTATATTTTATGGGGATGCAGGATGCACTTATAGATTTTTATTTTTTTGCACTTTGAATTTTTTAGCTTTGCTTAATTGAAAAAAGAGTTACACTTTGCACTAGGTACCATTACACTTTGTTTTAAAATTGTTTAAAATGATGTAAACTCATGTCACATGAAGATAAATCTAATAAATCTAAATAGTCTAAGGAAAGCTATTTCCATAGTGAGTTTGATTTTTGAAATCTCACAACCAGCGGAACATCACTCTCTTTATCTTTGTTAAGCCCAAAGTGCACTTCAGTTTTGACGCGTAAGCATAGCCCTTCAAAGTATAAAGAGTCTGCACTATTTCTCTCTAGAAGTAACGGCCAATTAAATATGTCTTTGTACTCTTTTAAACCAGAATTGCGAGTATGTCTTAACCCACTCACATGAGCACTCAACTCTGGCATCTGTTGTTGTTACTGCTTACAGTAGTTTGTATTGCTGTTTCATAACATTTATGTCCTTCACACTGTACACATACCCTAGCGTACACATAAAAAACGAATTATATTTTGAGCTTAACCCCCATTATTGGGCACTTTCACTATAAAAAAAATAAATAACGTGTATTTTTAAATGTCCAAGTGTGCAGTTTACTGGCTGATAATGATCTCAACATGACAACATTTTAGCTGACTCAGGATGCTTTGATTTTTCTTTTACCTTCTGGATGTCTTTAATTTTTTGAAGGACATTTTACTCGCAGACTCACTTTACACCATGTGTCCTGTCAGTCACGAATCATTTAAGTGTCACAAGGGTCCACATCAATTTGTTCTGTATAATTTCTCCTGTTCTGCTCTCCTGACAGAAGTGTTTCTCTGTCTGCAGCTGTAGAGGAGAAGAACAAGTATGGGGCCCTTTATTGCCATTGCGAGAGAGACTGATTGGGTCAGTGCAACTATTGTCATTTCTTCCCCCTATTCGTACATCCCCCCGCAACACCCCAGCTAGACCCATCAGATCAACCCTGAATAACGGGGTCAATCTTGGGTTTGCCGGCAGATTAGCTGCTTAGGCAATAAATGATCAGTGAGGATGAAACCCAGGCCAAATAACAGTTTTAACCCTCTTTGAAAACCCTTTCAAAGCTACAGATGGGCACATTTTGTTTACCTGCACAGAAAGTTAGTGTGATAGGGTGGAGTCAAATCATCTCTTGTATGTGTTTTCACATGGAAACTTCTAGATTTATAAAAGAATATTTCAAGTAACCTCAACCTGTCGGTTCATTTTAAGCTCGTAAGCCTCTCTAATAAAAAGCAGAATCCTTGGAGAACCAAGCATATTTGAAAAGACTGAACAAAAGAACTTAATTTGTCTAAAAACAATTTAACTTGGTGGCGGGCACACTTTGCCTCCTGTTCAGTCACTCCTTTATGTCTTCCCATCCCTTTTTCCATTCCATCATTTTGCTGGAGGATTCATATGCTAATAGGGTTCAGGAGATGAGGTGGTTCTCACGTTCAACTTGAAACTCAGGCTTTTGTGTGCCTAAAGCACAAGCTGCAGAACAGAAGCTAGAAGTGAAATTAAAATCTGCTGAATGCCTCAGCGGGACGGGGAGGGGAAGAAGAGGAGGGCAGGGGCGGTCCAGCAGCTGCTGATATTGGATAAATCTGAGGTGCCCACTGTAGCGTTCCATGCCCTCCTATAGGGGACCGGATAAACGAGGCATAGCTGTGTGTTTCTTTAATCTTACTGCAGGCCTGTTCCTGGTCTACTGATCAATGCCTTTCTGTGGATGATTATTTAGCAAATGGCACCCCACCCCGATGCATACCCTGCATTTCCATGGCATTGTTTAACTATTCTGAAAGTTCCTCATGCCATGGATAATGCAAGTCTGAAGTTTAGCTGGGACTCTTTAGTCATCTTGAAAGTTCCCCCAAAAATTGATGTTGTTATTTATTCACCGCAATGTTATTCTAAACCTATATACTCTTTATTCTGTGAAAACAAAAGAAGATATTTTGAAAAATATCTTACACCTTGTCCTAACTACATGCGCCGCAATAAAATGAATCCTTTCCATGTTAATCTGAGTTTTTGTCCTAACCAGCCTTGACAGCAACACAAAGTTTCTGTTTTAGAAACGGTTTCTATTTCTGCGACGTCGCTGCTGGAACAACAGCATACAAACAACTAGGACAATGATAACCTCAGGTACAGATTATGTGCATTATTCAATGTTAAAAGTGTGTAATGTGAGTTTTTATGTAATTTAGTGTGACCTCTGTAGCCGTACTGACAGCAACAATGGATAGTTTACCTCTGATCTTGAATAGAAATTAAAGCAAAGTTAAAACTGCAATCTCAATGCGAACAAACAAGAGTTTTCCATGACAAAGATGGTATCAGTCACTAAGTTTGTAGTTTTGATAATGTTAAAAAGATTTAATATTTATGAATTGAGTGCAGTGTGCTTCTCGCATCTAAATGGCTGTGATTTGATTTGATTTTGTCGCGTTGTCCTGTTGCATCTGAAATCTCGTCTCGTTACGTCTGGTTAGGACACAGTGTTAGTTTATTATATTGTACATATAATGGATCTAATGCTGTTTTGGACCCCATTGACATTAATTGTATGGACAAAAACTGCTCTTCAAAATATCTTGGGGAAAATCATACAGGTTTGAAGCAACACATGGGTGAATAAATGATCTTTGGATTTTGGTTGAACTAGCCCTTTAATGGCGTACTGACAAGTTTGCAGTTGCTGTGTATTTTTTCAGGGGTTACTCTCACTGTGTGCAATCTCTATGGCAACCACAAATATTCTATGCTTGCTGATGTAGAGTGTGCACACAATCAGGCCTTCAATGATTAATATAGCCTTTTTTCTTTAGCTCCAAATTTTGACTTTGAAAAACACAGGACCAGACTTATAATAACAACTCGAGCCTGCAATTATGAGCAATTTGGAAAAAATGTGTGATAATTGTACAGTACAGGCCTAGAAGTTTATTCTTCTTCTCACCCATAGCTGAAAGACAATAGATATGTTGCACTTCGTGAACTATCAGTGCAGCTTTGTGACAGATATAAAGAATAGTTTTATGTGATTACAGTTTAGCATTAGAGCTAAATGTGCGCTTGCTTCCTCTGCTGAGATGATTGTCTTGGGTTTCATCATTTGTCAACAGTACTGCCTAGTCTGTGTTTGTGTAAAGACTGAGAAATGGAAGAGGAAAGACATGCTATCAAAACTCCGATGGGAATGCACAACCACAGAACATAAGACTGAATGCCGTTTATGATTGTTAATCATCAACTTCCAAACCCTGGAATGCTGTTGCATGCTCACATATCAGCCCACGGTCTGAGAGGATCCTACTACTCCCTCATGTTATAAATGATGTACATAACATTAGCTGGGTCAGTCACAGGTGTCTAGTGTTCAGGGTTGTTTTTATTATACAGTGTACCATAAAATAATGTGGATGCTCCTGCCAAACATAAAAATGTCTAAATGTCTGCATTAGATGCAGTTCATCAAACTAAGTGTCATTTGCAAACAGTGGTGCTGAAATAAGAATATATATATTTTTTTTCTGAACGTTTTTTACAGTTTTAATCAATTGCTATCAATGTGGTATTAGTAAATGTATCGGTCTATTCATGAAAACAGTCAGTTACGTCTTATGTGAACTTTAACAGCTGAGAAAGTCATGGGGTGTATATCACTGTACATGCGTGTGTCTCTTAAAGAGGCCGCGCATAATTTACCATAATTTAATAAAAAAGAAATAAATAAAAATATCACTCATTCACGTTTGTAGCTTTAACAATGACTAATGGATATTTAATTTATACAGTGAAGAATATGCAATGTTATTTTACAATTGATTATTCAATGTCTGTATTTGAGCACCCAATAACCTAAACCATCTTTTAATTTTTATCTTTGTTTATTTACTTACGTTAATTTTTATATGTAATTGCAAAACTGTTATTTAAAAATCACATGTATGACCCAAATTTCTCAGGAGACAAAATGACCTGAAAGCTTGAGAGCCAGGACAGAGCGATTTCACTACATCCTCAAGAGAAATATGGGAACAATTCTGTAAATGTATGTGCTTTGTAGAGAGGGGCACATACTGTCCGATGGGCCAAAAGGCCAGAGCCAAGCCCTGCTCCATGTGATCTGTTTATTAATTTAATTTGCCAGGCTGCTATGAGAGAAGTCGGAGGGAGCGCGACTCTCCCGGGCCCTAACAGCTTTTAGGCAGGATGACGAGTGCTGATGGAGGGAGATTTATTTATTATTTTTTTGTCCTAAAAGCTGGCAGTGCTCCAATCATCACAGATCTTGTTTGTTTTGTCACTGGGTGTGTTGGCTGAATGTGTCTCAGAGGGAGTTGAAGAATGACTGCAGCTCTCCCTGCGGTCGAGCCCCCACAGCTGCTCTGAACACCACACCTCAACTCAGCCTGGCTAAACTCGGCTCAACATGCCTGCAGCAACACCCGTGGATTTTTTTTGTTTTTGTTTTTTTTTGCATAAAATATTCTTAAGCAGCAAAGCACAGTGATTGGAAAGTATTTGTATATTTTCTTCTTACATTAATAGCTCCTGACAGAGATCTGTGACATACAGTGTTAACAGTAACTAATTATAAATAATGTGTGTGGTGTAGTCAAATCATTTAAGAAATGTCAGTCCGGTGTTGCTTTTTTAATGTACATATGTGCATTTGCAAAACACCTTTATTAAAAGTGACTTCAAATTAAAAATAAACATTTAATCAGTTCAGGCATTCCCTAGATTTCAAACCAAGCTTACAGTAGCACTTTTTTAAACCTGATAAGTAGCATTACTTTTCTTTTTATTTAATTCATTTACTGATCATTAAAAAAAAATCCTTAAGCCGTAGACCTACAGTATGTAGTGCAGGGAACAGATTAATCAACAAAGCTTCCCAAAAAGCATCTAATGTAGGGGAAAAATAGTGATGGATGGATGGATGGATGGATGGTAGGTAGGTAGATATACCGATAGATAGACAGACAGATACATATTGCAGTATTTTTGGTCTTGCATCTGCTAATCAACATATGCTCAGTATTCCTTGTGTGTGGACAATGTTAGGTATTAAAAAAAAAAATTGGGGGGGGGGGGGGGGGGGGTGTTGCTGGGTAAAGATGGATACAGAGGGAACTATTAATCTTTCCATATTACTCCACATGGCAAAACGTGTCTGCTGCTCACACTGTTGCCAGCATGACAGGTAATTATTTTAGTCTTAGTGCTGGCACCAAGTGCTTTTTCTCTCTCTCTCTCTCTCTCTGGGCCTTTCTGCCAAATGACTTTCTGTTCAGCTGCCCCAGATAAGTGAGAGGAATGTGGGCCAGTGCTCTTAGCTGTTGGGCCTTCAGCATCTCTTTCCTCCTCCTCCTCCTCCTCCTCCTCTGCTCTCCGCTCCTCCTCCTCTCTCTGCTGGATATGTCTGCTGTCGGGCAGTGAGCATCTTTACCTGGTGTTTTATGACGAGCAGGACAGCCGGGTGTTTGGGGGGAAGGTGGTTCTTGATGGATCTTGTACGTGGAGACGGTGCTTGTATATCACCTGGGCCGGTTTTTACAGCTCCACATCCTGAAGAATCACACGTCTGGTGGAGACAGACAGGTCTGTAAATCGGTCTACTTTTTCTGATTATGAACATGAACCTGATTTAAATCTAAAAATGTTTGAAAATAGCTGTTGATCAGATCCTTGTAGTTTTTTCTAGATGTACCCATGTAAACGAGGATTGATATGTTGAGAGTCTCGGTTCAGGCCAGGCTTTGTGAGAGTGGCTCCCTGCTGCTGTGAGATGAGTTGTGAAAGCTGAATCAACAGGACTGTATTTACTGAGGACAGGCTGCACACTCACATCTGACAGCCTCACCTTGTTTTCCAGATCGGATTTCCTTGTACACCATAAACCCAAACTCCTGGTGCTTAAGTGGGGACAGGTGCACAATGCAGATGTGCTCTGACCACCAAGGACACAGGCCGAGCTTTAGGAGAAGGTTGATTTAACCCTAGTGCTTCACCAGTGGCTGCTCAGATCAGCCCAATATGACTGCAGACAGTTTATTTCATTCCTACCTTCTTTCGTCTACCTTTCCTTATTTTGACAATTTTTCTTTCCTCCAATATTTCTTTCTTTCAACTTTCTTTAGTGTTTTCTTTTGACCTTTTATATTTATTTCGTACTTTCTGTCTTTCCTTGTCCTTTCTTTTAATCTTTCATCTATTCTTTTCGATCCGTACATTCATCCATCCATCCATCCATCCATCCTTCCATTAAACCACTTGTCCTAAGTATGGTCACAGGGATGTTTGAGCCTATCCCAGCATCTCAGGGTTAGGCAGGGAAAATCCCTGGAGAAATCACATTCACAGCCCATCACATTCTTCCTTTTTCCGACCTTTTGTTAGGGCTGCACCCTTTTGACAAAAAATATCAATATGTTCAAAATTTCAATATGTTCTGGAATATTTTCTATGAGTGTGTTTTTTTGCTGGGACAGCAGTAACTGAAATAAATTTTTCCATTTTGGCGTAATATTTTCCCCTTTTACTTTATTTCCAGGGGTATATTTTTATGTTTTTATGAAGGTTTTTCTTTTTTCTTTTTTTTACATTATTAGATGTATGTGTTATCATTTATGTCAAAAGCAAGCTGTTTAGAGAATGGATTAATTCAATGGATGCATACTTTAAAACGAAAATTACCAGTAGGTGGCAGTATATTTTACAAATTTCTTAATGAGAAATGTCCAAATTCATAGTATTCATAAAACATTAGGTGAAAAGTACCCAGATAACAGAGTACTTTCAGAGAGTTTAACATCCACTGTGGCCAAGAGAGCAGATTTGTGAAGAGCAGTGAAGTGACACAACTGATGCTGGTAGGCCATGTGAGAATGGCATCATGACGGATGTTGGAAGTTAAATTTCATTCGTACTACCCATATTCATACTATATAGAACATACTACCTACTAGACAGGATGCGGTTACTGTCTTTATGAATGGGTCATTAAATCACTGACTCACCCGATTCGTTCAAAAACACAAGACTTATTCATTAATGAAACATTGTTTTCTGTTGCTCGGAGAAGCACAATCGTTTCTCTCTTGCTTTGTTTGGAGTTATTGTCATTGGTGAAATAGAGCAAAAATGGACTATTTGTTCTGAAATGTAATTATATTAACTTGTTTATTATTGTGTAACATCAATATCACATTTTCAGCTGTAATCGTTGTCAAAAAAATAAAAAATGCACTCTTGCTTGTGTGATATCGCTTAAATATATCATGATATAAATGTAAGACAAAAACTCATACGGGGACATTTAGCACCACAGTGAATTTTGGGGGCGATGTAATTGTTTTCCCAACTGTTTTAATTATTTATTTTTATTTTAATTTTTGCAAAGTGAGTGACAAACTCAATGCCAGCTTCCACACTAGTAAAATAACAATTACAGTATTATCATAAACCATACATATCGCACACCTTTACCTTTTGTCCCGTCTCTTTCTATGTTCTTTTTGACTTTCATACCTTTCCTTCTTCCGACTATTCTTCTTTTGAGCCTTTTTTCTTTAATCCTTTCTTTAATACCTTTTATATTTCTTTTCTCTCTCTCTCTCTCTCTCTCTCTCTCTCTCAATCTATAGTACAGTGCTGTGTAAGCAGAGGAGGCAGCTTATGTGCGGCAGCTCTGTCACACAGAGATTAGTGCAGGAAGCCAGGTGTGGGGAGTCCTGACTGGTGCTGAGATACTACACAGTAAGCTCAGATTTAACCCAGTATAGACTGCACTGCAAAGGATCATGGGCACCTTATGCTGAAGAAAGACTGCTTTGTCTTGGTTCATCTTTATTTTAATGTGACAGGAGAACTGATTTGAAAATGCAGTACTAAAATATTTTTCAAGACTACATAAAAGGCAACTGTCATTACAATAAAATGGACAGATATTCTATAATGGTGTTCATTAAAAAAAAAAATGCATAGTTTATACTCTAATGTTAACATTGTATGACACAATATTTCACAACACTGAGCCGTTTTGATGCAGTGTCTATTTTAGGAGCTTGACAAAGTAATAACTCCAGACTTTTCATTGAGCACATCTCATCTCCTGCCACATTGACTTTCACAGTAACAGAACTGAAATGTGTAGCATGCTCTCCTATGTGCTGTAATTTAAGTATTCAAGCCACACAGGTCCTCCACTCATTTAACCCACAGCATAAATCACCCACTATAGTGTTGTCTTTCCTTTCCTGAGAAATTATATTTATTTAAATGATATTTAAATTGAGCTCCCTCGAGTACACCAGTTTATTTTAGGGTGAAATTCACAGTGCATTATATTCTTGGTTATTCAGAAGTAAAAATATGCAGTGTTAATCAGGGCTTAAAGTTATTAACCTCTCAGAGATGTTTGGCCTTCTCCTGCTAGCTGTTATTTGACCAGAGCAATTATTAAGGATACATTTTCATTGGTGAATCTGTGATCAATTTGACAAGACCCATACAACAATAGGAACAGACACAGCTCTAGACAAGCTTTTCTACCACTTTGTGTCCAAACTCAAACCAAATATACGTAAATATAATTGTAAACGCTGTGGTTCTGTGTTGCTATTACAATATTATTATGATTCTTTGATTGTTCCGACCAGTCCTACAGCAACACTGGCTCAACCAATACTGAAAGTTTGGAGCGACTATTTTTTTGTTCAACCAATAGGAGACGGGATGTGGTTGGGAAACTTGTATGACAAAACTGTTTTTGCAGTTCTATTCGGTGATGCTAGTGGTATAGAAATGACTGCAACTTAAATGACAGTTGTAGACGTGGGATCAAATAGAGAAAAAAATATCTTACTAATCATATGTTTGTCATGAGAAAAAACCCTATTAATCTTTTTTAGTTTCATAAGTCTCAAAAATGAAACTATCTCTCCTCAGATTTGCCAAGTTGCCAAAGTTGGCTATCAAATATCAGAGATCTCAATATGAACTCAAAACATTTCTCATCAAATTACCTGCACCTTTATGTCTAATTTCATTTCTCTTAATGAATTACATCTGACACAATTTGATACTTCAGTAAAACATGACTGAGAACATTAAGTCTCATAAAAGAACAACCTCTTAGCAGTACAAAAATTCCTCTGGGGACAAGTGCAGAAAATGTCCTGAAAAGGCCCTCTGCTCTTTCACTTCAATGGATCTCACTGCAGTGACGTGTGTAACTGTGTGTGTCTGAGGTTTCTCGTTTATGTTCAGCCGAGACATCAGTGTTTGACTGATGGCTGCATGGAGTGAAGGCACGGGGCTGTGATATGCTTCATGTTCTTCTACGGCTCGGGCATGAATATCACTCATTCCACTCTGCTGACACTTAACACTGCACAGCTCACATCAGCACTGCTGAGATCTACATTTAACGCTGCCCAATGACACCATTCCAGCTGCAGTGATCTCAATAATTAACACAGCTAGGTACTGCTGGTGAGAAAGCCTTGTTGCTTTCATGATAATCACTGCAGCTCTAGTGATACTGGAGACCAAAGACAAAAGAGTCTCCTGAAAAAGTTAACGCTACTACAGATTTATTTATGATAGCTATGCTTTTATTTTGTTTTATTTTAACCGAAATATTGCAGATATCTTTGATAATAATAAACAATTTTATGCACATATACAATCTTCCTTGGACAGGTCATGTGGATCAGCAGTGCTAAGGGAAGTACAGTACATTTATTTAATATTTATTAACGGTTTAGTTAATGCAGTTTTACAATTAGCCTGAAAGCTTTTTAATCAATTGTAAAGACCAAAAAAAAAGAAGTGTATTATTCTACTTGAGTGATAGATGATGGCCAATAAAGCATATTTTGCATCCCTTCTTTTTGGGATCTAGAATTGTGTGTATCTGTCAGATAACAGATCAAAGTTTATTCCAGTATTGCTCAATAAATGTGCCTTTGTTGTAAAGGTTTATCGTTTTACATCCTGGTTTGCATGGGAGTGATGAGATGACCCTGTAAGTGTGATGATAAATTGGTGGAGAATGTGGGATGTGGGTGACCAGTACCTCGAATGACTTTGAATAAATGATTTGTTGTGCAAGAGCAAGGCATTTGTGTAAGTTCAGGGCTTGCCGAATGGCTCCTCGGCATAATCCTTGTGTCTGTATCTGCCGTGAAACAGGGGTACAGCTCAATCTGCCAGTGACACAACTGCAGAACTAGAGATGAATAATGAATTTAGTACAACTGAAAGCCTTAGAAGTATCGAGCAGCACCATTCCTTTGGGTATGTGCTCCAGACACCTCATTTCATACTGTTTCTCCTTCCCATCCCCTCTTCTTTAAATGCACTTCTTCACTTTCCTTTTTCTTTTCCTCCACTTTAGGATTTCATCAACATTACACTGAAAAAAAATATAACCACAGTATTTTAGAACAGAACTATTATTTAATATATATATATATTTCCTTTTTCTGAAATAAAAAGAAGAGCCGTGCCTGCTCACAATGATGCTACAGTATTCATTGTGGTTTCTAGCATGTTCTGGGTGGTTGCTAACACGATCAAGTCGACACAGCCACCCTCTATGATATTCTAATCTCTAGATATTGCTGGAGTGCTTCAATGCAAGTCTAAATAATTCTTTTTAGAAAAGTAATACCTCTCCACTGACAAAAATTAAGTGCAATTACATGAACTTTAAAAGTGTTAATCATCCAAGTACCACCCAAGCCAAACCTTGCTTAGCTTCAGACATCAGGCATATGCATTTTTATATAGTTGTGTGTAGTAATTTAGTCAGACTAAAGCAATAATTTGTCATTTTAAGTGTCCAACTGAAATTGTACCATTTTCTGCAGTCAGATTTACAGACTTAGATAATGCGATTGTAACTTGACTACATCTCGCATCTATAGCTGTTAATTGGCATTGGTGTTGTGTTCTAATTTCAAAAGACAAAGATTTAATCCTTCAAATATTCAGTTATGCTTTGTGTCACGTATATTCAGAAGGACCTTGATTACTCAAAAACCTGCTGTTGTTGCTCAATAATAACTGCATATAAACGCACATACTCTCTCTGCACATAATCATTCTTTACTTGACATTTTCCTTCCTAGTGAAAGTCATTTCTTACCTCTCAACTTGATAAAGCATGCTGCACCCTTGTTGTCATTAGGTTCGTTTATTTAAGTTCACCCCCGGCCATTTTTGTGCGGTACATTTCCTCCTTCCTCTCTCATCTCGCCAGGATTACGGGGCACATGAACTTTTTCGCAGAGCGAATGGGTGAGTCAGTGGCACAGATGGACTAATAATGACCTGCGGGACTGTTCTAAGACTAAGTCTCTTCCATCACACTTTTGTTCCACCTTTTTGTCTTCTGAACTGCCCAGATAGATTAGTGTGAGAACTGCTAATGAGCTTCTAAAAATGGCTCTGCTAAACTCAGGTTCACGCAAACAGGGGCAACTGAAATACCTGAATAGTGTACACATGTAGTTGAGATGACTATCATGCACACTGACTCACGCACACATCTTTATACTTTTTTATTTTTTTTACTCTTTCTCTTGCCGCTGGTATTATGGGAGGTGGGGTGGGTGTATAAACGTGTGCTTCGACTGTGTACATGAGCAGGAGGCATATCTAAAGGAGTGCAGATACAACACCAAAACACTCACAGCTGACTTTCCACGCTGCTCTCATCTCTAATGGCAATGCTGGCGAGGCTGGACTGGACCGAACGCTCCAGGAGAGACGCATGCTGTCCGAAACTGAGAAGTGAGTGTGAGGCAGGCAGAGAAAAGTGTTCTCTGTGCTCGCACTGTCCTGCAAACTTCCTGATGGATTACTATTTAAAAAAGGGGAGAAAAATAATCTCAGGATGAATAAAGCGCAAGAGAGAGAGAGCAAGAGACGGGACAAAAGGTGAGCACAGTCCGTCGAGCTAACCCATTCTATTCATCCTCTTTTTCTTCATCATCCCTTGCTAGTTCATGCATTTTTTTTTTTGCACTTGCCTTTGTCCTTGTCCTCCCTGTCTGTCTGTCTGGCCGGTTAAATACGGGTGTCATGGAGAGAGCAAAGGTCTCTGCACCAAGGGGGTGGGTGCGCGATGAAGCCATTGTCAAAGCCACGGCTAGGCATTGTGTTCGTATCCAGCCTACTGTCCCCCAAAACCGGGCCTCTCCCTCTCTGAGCCTTAGTACTGCAGATGGAAAGGGACTGAGTGCCTGCGGCACGAAGGTATGGCAGCTGTTTGCTGCTCTGCTGCGCCCCGTCCTGCGAGCTGGGTGCCATCCAGCACCGAGCAAATCTAAAGGAGCTGCGTCACAAAGCAAAACCCTTTGCTGATTCTTCTGCTCAGTTCTTATGTTCTTTCATCGCATATACATCTCCATCCAGTCTGTGGACATTTTGCTTCCATTTATGCACCTGTTCTAAGCTGTCAGCTACTGCACTGAATGCCATTTACCACAAAGCATTAAAAAAAGAAAAAAAAAATGAGTAAGAAATATGGCCTATGCGTATACTTAGAGTACATATATGTGTATATTTAAAAGTTTGAAAGTTTGAAAAAAAAAAAAGAAAAATCCTGACCCCTATCTGAGACATCACACAGACAAGGGCCGAGAGATAAAAAGCAGAAATTAAATGACATATCACACCAATTTATTCATTCAGGCAGAGGTAAACAAATAACACAATGTGATTGTGTTGTCCTAAAAATTTTTAGACATAACATTTTTAAAGTTTATTTGAGACTTAAAAAAAAAGATTTTCTTTCTGCCATTCATACCCTTCCAAACCTGTAAGATTTACTTTTTTTTCCACGAAGCACAAAATAATATGTTTTGAAGAAATTTTGAACTGATTTTGTTGATACATTGAAAGTCAGTGACCAAAACAGCAATACAGACATTTTTGTGTTCCACAAAATAAATTCATGCAGGTTTGGAATGACACGAGGATGAGTAAATCATGATACTATTTTCATTTTTTTCTGAACTGTTTCTTTAAAGTTAACATGAAATCAATTCCCGTTTCAGCAGACAACACCAAGCCCTCTCAACCCCTTTCCTCCAGACACCTGTCATATCGAGACCACCAAAATCCTATTAATTCTTTATATCTCATAAAAGTGTGGATAAAGAGATTTGTTTTTGTCTCACTGTGCAGTTTTCTTGTTATTAGCTTATGGACTGGAAATATAAAATTATGTCAGATTAAACTTAGAGAACTCATATAAATGTCTGTCTTTTGTGCTGTTCTTTTGTAATGCATGATTCTCTAGTTTGGTGCAGTTAAGGCAAAAGCATGAGTGATCAATGGTGTTTTCATGTTTGGCTTTAGGTGTTCAAATTTTTCAAACTTTTAAATAAATTTTTAAGTAAACAATCCCGTGATCTTGGTGTCCTACAAACTGACTGACAAGTTAAATTGGGAGATATGTTCATTATTAAATGTACTGTCCACTCAGATTTCATGTGGTCAGCGTGCAGTTTTCATCTTTGTCCAGGAGAGGGAGGAAAATGAACGTCTTTGCGTAAATCATGAAAATCGACCCCCTTCCCTGGCTCTGAGGCATACTAGTGAAATTCGTGGTTCCGGTCCAGATTGATTCCCTTTGTTGTGATATAGACTAATGACAATATAAAAAAGAAGCCTAGATACAGAGTTCAAATGTTTTAAAGTGGGTTTCTAGTCTTCTCTGCATGCTCCTGTCTGAGTCTAAAATCATCCCTTCATTATTGACCGTTGCTTTTGTTCGTGTTTCATCTAGTTCTGTAAATACAGATATGAAGATAAAATATTTTATGTATTTATTTTTATTATAAATATAAAGAATTATATTCTTCATTAATAAATACACTTTTTATTTAATTCAATTTATGAGAATCACATAAAAAAATCAATTAATATATTTTCACAATTTTTATACATCAATGAATACAATCGTTATGATAATTCACCCAGTATCTGTGTGGAACATGTTTTTGAATGCAAAATCTGGCAGATAATATCTTAAGTCTTAATCGTATCTGACAATGGATATCTTGATAAAAAGCTGTACAGCTTTGGGAAGGAATCCGTTTTGTCAGCTGGCTGCCTGCCTTTTAACCAACACAAAAGACAGAACATTTTATTTTATCTCAGTAACCTGGCGGAATAATGCTAATGTAATAAAGATAAAAATCAAATCCATTTCCAACAATAAGCTTTTGAGCTTGGAAATATTTATTTAGCTACTATATACTATAGTTAAAAAGGAATAAACAGTCAACATAATAAACAGAAATAGCTTCTGAATAAAGTTTTATTTTTAAAAAGTTATTTTTTTATGATTTTTTTTAATGTATAAACTTGTTCCTATCCAATAAAAAACTTCTTTTTTTTTAACAAAAACAAAGCAAATGCCCATCTTCAAGATATCTGTGTTGTACACACCACTCTGTAGCACCAGCAAATATATCGAGCTACTTTGAATTGCACTCAACTCCCACGTTTTAAGTGCAGGATAAGATTGTGGAAAACTAGGTTGTGCCGTCCTGGCTGGTCAAGCAGATGAGCGCCTATAGCGATTTAATAAGCGATAGGGTCAAGAGTGGCTGTAACAGGGCAGGCGGCAGGTAGAAGTGCGTACAGTGCAGCCGGGACTTGATTTGTTTCCTTTCCTGTAAGGCCCTCATCGTCCCCCCTTGACATCCCCCTTCTCTCAGAGCAGTGTAAACACACAGCTCAGAGGAATGTTGGACTCTCTGACCTCACAGCAAACGCTCTTCTACAGTTCATTCGGTTCGGCCTGGCCGTGCTGTGCTCCGAGAGAACGCACACATGCACACTCACACTCACACGGGCTGCCAGATTTCCTCCTGCTCTTGCTGCTGCTGCTGCTGCCATTGTGCACACAAGCTGCAGCGCTACATCTCTGCATGCAACTGTGAACATTCAACCATTTATGCCCACCACGTACGCTTTCAAGTCTGGCGATTTCACCTACGGGCGCTGTTGGTTTGAACAAATTCCAATCTCCCTTTCCCCCTCTCCGTTGGATGCACGTCGCATCCAAGGCTCGACTGTGCGGTGCCATTGAGCATAGGACAGACAGCAAGCTCTAAGCGGCTTTCTGGACAGAGGACCGCAGATAGAAGCGGATTGGCTAAAGATAGATCAAAGCAGACAGCATCTGTCAGTGTTTGTAAAGGCAGTGTAAAATGAATGTTTGACCTCCTCTCTCTTGCTCCGGCCGCTTTTAGAGCAGCCTCTAGTGTATCTGAGCTCTGATGAGATGTGTCAGGCCTCGGTCCCAACCACCCAGACGTGCAGTTAAGACCAAAATATGAGGCCATGTCAGTCCGGCTCTGTCCGCTTGCAGCACACGTTGAGTGATTTGCTGTGGTATAAACTGGATAAGTGTCTGCCCTCTTTCTCAGCAGATTTGGTTCCTGGAGTATTTTTTCCATTCATTTTTCTCATAGGGATTTTAAAGTCTTCATTGAAGTACTATAAGCCTTGAACTGAGCTAACAAGCTACAATCGCAACATTTGCCAACTTTATTTAAAGCAAAACAGTAAATGAAAATTGAATTTTGTTTTGTTTTGTTTTTTAACCTCAAATTCTGCTGTTAAACTAGTATTTTATAAATGTGAAGAGATAGCTCCAACAAAAGCATATTCACCCTTTTTTTTACATTGCAGAAATATATATTTTCTATGAATGTCCGAGATGTCCATTTCATTAGCCAATATAGGTGAATAACTTGAAGGATAACAAACTGCAGTAAACAGTAAAACTATTTGTGCAACAAACCAGTATGTTCACGATTATGATAATAAATTAGAATAATATGAAAACATAAGCATAACAGACTGTTTTTGTACAGCTGAAATAACTAGTGGATGACACCAGAAGCCTCACAGATTTAAGTTTAAAATGTCCATGGCTGCAAATATCATTGGATACCATAGATTAACATTGATTAACAAGTTATCATTAAAAATCTATTTCCCTATGGCAAACATTACTGGTTTTTACTTCCAGAAACCAACTGTTGCAGTGTATTGCCCTCTTCATGAGAGCAGTCATGCCAGCGGGCCCGGGGTGAGTTTCCAGGACCCCTTAATAAAGCACTTGGAGTTAGCCAATGGGGCGGGGATTGGGTTGTTGGCAGGGGGCTGAGATAACAGCGAGGAATTTCACCTGAACAAAGATGCTGGTTGTGTTGGCTCCCCACCAGGGGCCTGATCTACATAAGCTGTAATTTTCACCGAAAAGAGACCCTGTTCAGACTCCACACATTCGATTTGGTCAGCACATCATCCCTTGTAATGATCTACTCTATACAGCCCGCTTTTACCTTTTATGTAAACATTGGCTGAGGATATTAATGTGGATTGCGTTTATCAATACCACCCTGATGGCATGTTATTGAAAAAGGTATAATTACAGTACCAGGATTTTTAAATGGCACATTATTTTCATCAATCTTCCACTATAATCAAAAGCAGCTTGTATTGATGTAGTTTGATTAAACACTGTTAAATTAAGCTGTGAGACACATCAGAGAGATGGTATGCGGTGAAACTGTACTCTGCCCTCTGTTGGTATTTGAAGTGTAATGCAAACTTGATATAGAGGTCACCTCTTCACCCTCTTTTGACCACCCCTAGTCACATGAACACAAGTTCAGTATAGAAGGGTAAATATGAAATAACTACATGTCTTTATATCATTTTGTCATTGTTAATTAAACACAGTGACAGGCTTTCATAAAGTCAGTGAAATACGTTATATGGCCGGATTTCATTATAGATTGTGTGATGTTTATTAAACAGTTCACCTAAAGTAATTTCAATTCTAGATTCATTTACTTATCCTCTTTGCTTTTTTGTGGCTTTTAAATAAAAATGCAGAAAAGTGCTTATAAAATTACCATAAATGTATTTTTATGACTCTACACTGTATTCTGAAGCTGTATGATAGCTTTGTGAGCCAAACAGTATGGAAATTTACACTACAATTCAAAGTTTTGGTTCAATAAGAGTTTTCTTTTTTCTTATATGTTCACCCAGGCTGCATTTATTAGATTAGAAATACAGTAAAACTGTAACATTGTGCAGTACTATTACAAATGAACAAATAACAGTTTTCTATTTGAATGTATTTTAAAATCTTATTATTTCTGTAATGTAAAGCTGAATTTTCAGCATCATTACTCCAGTCTTCAGGGTCACATGATTCTTTAGAAATCATTCTTATAAGCTGATTTGATGCTCAATAAAACATTTCTTATTATCAATGTTGAAAACAGTTGTGCTGCTTAATATTTCTGTGGAAACAACTGCAGTTGGATCACTGAATCAATCATTACAACTGGATCAGTTTAAATCATGAATAAATCATTCAAACCAGCTTTGTGAACTGGATTAACCGATTCATTGAAAAGAATGATTTATAATAATTATTACGAATTGTTACGATTTATTACAAAACTGCTGCTTTTCTCATTAACTCAAATGAACATGCTAGTGTGTATAACTTCGAAAGACTTTAAAAAAAATGTTCACAATTCATGTGGTCTATAATTTGTCGTGCTTTTAGATCCTTTTTTGAAGCTTGTAATCCCATTCATTGTAACTGTATGGAAAAGAGTGACCAACATACCTTCTCTTGTGTCCCACAGAAGAAGGAAAGCC
This sequence comes from Carassius carassius, assembly GCF_963082965.1. NCBI lineage: Eukaryota > Metazoa > Chordata > Actinopteri > Cypriniformes > Cyprinidae > Carassius > Carassius carassius. The sequence goes on along the minus strand of NC_081795.1, from coordinate 13,273,197 downwards.
ATACAGGTTTGAAAAAAACATGAAAATGTAAATGAAGACAGAACTGTCATTTTTGGGAGTGCCATAACTTTAAAGCACATTCATTATTGTGACTCCTCTGCCCTTCCTGTAATGCAGTACTTGGACTGAAGTTACTGTTTGATGGCAAAGTGCAGTGAATGGGAACTTTGTGAGGAAGACTGATGGTGTGGCAAAGATAAACAGATGGCTGCAAATATCGACTGCTAAATTATTCATCAGGGCTCCAGCTTTTGGGTATAGCGACAGAGTGATAGACTTTACTGGGATGATGAAAGAGATGGAGTGTGTGTGTGTGTGTGTGTGTGTGTGTGTGTGTGTGTGTGTGTGTGAGAGAGAGAGAGAGAGAGAGAGAGAGAGAGAGAGAGAGAGAGAGAGAGAGAGAGAGAGAGAGAGAGAGAGGAAAAAAGAAAAATAAAGAGTGCAACACTGGCATGAATATAATAGCCTTGTCTCGAATTTGTACCACCGCCTCATTGAAACATGGCCGTTATTCACGTCTGTTCTGAATGTTGATATTGTTGTTGAAATATCATCCTTAGATGTTTCCCAGATGTCAGTGTGTGCTGTGTTGGTCTTAGGTGCTGTCAAACATCGCTCTCTGATTGTGATTTGTGGCGTGTTGAATAAAGGCTAGTTGAGAGCAGGATAACGTAGCATTTACGCTGCTTATGTCTGCATGCGAGCTTTTACATGGCTGGTGATTTAACAGCACTCTGACACATGATGTATTCACTACCAAACATCATTGGCATCTCTCATGCACATTTGCAGAGACAAATCTCTGACGCAGACACACTCAGTCTCGCACTCCCTTTCACACACACATGCGTACGCCTCACTCTCTTCTGCATTCAAGACTCCGGGGAAATAGAACAGAGAGGAAACTACATGCCTTCACCGAGCAAGGTCTGTCTGGTGTCATGGCAACCAGTGCGGATTACCCCACCCTCTTCCATCAGTCTCGAGAGGGAGGAGGAAAAAAGGATGGAGAGAGAGAAAGAGAGAGGGGTGAGGACAGACTGATACTAGATGGTTGCAGTGCTGTTCGTGTTACTGAAAACAAAATAAGCAGAAATAAAAATGGAATTAATATAAAATGTATAATATATTACATATATAAATATAAAGCAATGGTCAGAAAAACTGAAAATTATTTAAAATGATTTCAAGTCCACCCAAAATGGAACAAATTAATTTGATTTGAAATGCATAATATATATATATATATATATATATATATATATATATATATATATATATATATATATATATATATATATATATATATATATATATATATATATATATATATAATATTACATATTAATGTTATAATACTAATTTATATAATACTGTATATACACATATACGTTTAATATATAAAATATATTAAATCTAAAAATAAATTAAAATATTCAGTTCCAAAAAAATAAAAATAAACAAAATGGAATGAGTTCATTTACAAGTTTGATTACTGTAAATAATATATAAATATCTATAGAGATATGAACTGAAAGGAAAACTCAATGTATAAAATGTACACTTATAAAATAAATAAATAAATATACACATATACAAATAAATAAACAAAAATCAATCAGAAGAACTTGGATAATTGAAAATAAATGAAACAATAAAAATTACTATTAATCTACAGTACAGGTTTTAATATATATATATACACATTAAATATATTTAATATGTAATTAAAATGTAATCCTTTTGCCTTCATTATAAGTTAAATAAAATTGAAAAACTAAATTAAAAAAGAACTATGTAAAAATATATTTAGAAGAAATAAATAAGCGTTCAAAACTGTGAGATGTAAGGTGAGGAGGAATGATGAATTATTTTTGGAGAGAAAAGGTGGATTCAGGGAGACGAGGAGAGAGCTCTCTCAGTGACAGGGACAGAGCACAGGCCAAAGATTCAGAAAGCAAGGGAGCGTGGAGGATGATTTGAGAGGGATAAAAAGGGAGGGAGGCAAATGGGACGGCGGGTCATTTAAGGACACTCACAAAAAATTGCCATCTCTCATGGGCCACTGGTGACTGCAGAGTGAGACAGAGAGCAAGAGCGAGGACTGCAGCAGTAAGATGACACCGTCATTAACCACCACACAATGCTCCATCAGCTCCACAAACATTCAGACAACAGTCTCCCAAATTTTCTTTGAAATCAAGCAGTGCAGTTATAATCATGCATTTATATATTCACAACACACAAAAAAGATGCAAGTTAACCTGTTTTTAGTATACCTATTTTAAAATGTCCTTTTCATTGCATAGTTTTGACCAAATTTGAGGGCATAATTTGGATAGCATCTATAAGAAATGAATTTGCTCTGTATATTTGTTTGAATGTACATTCAATGTTACCTATAAAAGTTCTGGTAAGTTTATTTTCTCCTCCCTTTATGTTTTTTGACAAGCTCTATTTTGATCATTATATTAGTATCTGTGACCTATAGCCCACCTGTGGGCTACTGAAGACTGATGAGGAATGTTCTGTAAACCTGTCCTAAGCCCTTTTCAGACTGGACTAGTTTTCACAGTTTATAGTTTCATAGTTGTACTTTAATTTTAATCGCATCTGAATCAAACACATCTGTGTTAGTCTCACTCGACCTTGGTTAAAAATATGTAGCAAATTGACTGTTTTTCGGCTAACTCAAGGGGTCCTCTGCAAAATTGTATCCCATCCGGACAGGAATGTCCTTGATTGTGGTATATTATTTTTCACCTAATTTATTTTGACCTTTGGCAAATACTGCGGCTATAACTGAATGTATGATTGCGCTGTCTGGTACAACTGAATTGTGGATTTGGACCATGGCAGCTTTCTAGGTAAAATAACAGTTGGTGGTCCTGCTTTCATATTAAATTAAAACAATAAGCCAAGAGTCCAATCCTGGAAACTGCTCAGAGTGGCAACTGTAGTATGAGCCCCACTTTAAATAATTTCTTTCCTTAATTATATGCATAATGTCATGTAATTCATTTCAAATCAAGTTTGGTTTATTTCAGTGGGTTCTGTGATGGGATCCAGAGCACATAATAACACCCACATCCAGGCAACAAGCACTCCTATCTTAAGATCTAAACAAATCCCTTTATAAATTGTATTTCTTTCTGAGGAACACAAAATAAGATATTTTAAAGAATGTTGGTTATCAAACAGTTCTAGTAACCTTATGGAAATTTCTAAAAATATCTTCTTTTATGCTCCACAGAAGAAAGTAAGTCACACAGGTTTGGAGCAAAATGAGGGTGAAAAAGTATGACAAAATGTTCATTTTTGATGTTTTATTGCTTTAATTCTAAACTATTGCTTTCGGTCTAAACATTTTGTATTTCTTAGTGAATAAACACTGAAACATTATTCTTTTAGATTAAAATAAAAGAAACCAAAGAAAAAAAAATAATAATAATAAATTAATAAATAAAGAAATACCTATTTTTACTTTCAAGGCTAGATCTTTGTGAAACAAACATTCTACCCTTTGCCTTTTGGACGGTTTGCTATTCATGCTGCAGAAAATGTAACCTTCAGAGCTTTTTGTCATTTTCAAGGTATTTTTTGTATCTAATTGAAACCTGGATCATGTCCACTTTTTCTAATCCATCTTAATCAGCAATGCTTTTGTTGTGATATGAGCACCCCAGAGGAAATATCTGAGTGATGAGAGAAAGATAAAATTACAACTATATGAGCAAAGAAAGCAACAGACAACATGTTTTCCTTCGTTCTTTCACTACGATGGAGTCGATGGAGTGTGGTTTATATTTTCACAGCATGTATAATGATCCACTGTACTGTTGCATCAAATGTTATTAATATTAACAGCATATGTCTTTGATTAGAAAGTATATTGTGTATGCGTGTCCTTCAGATTGTTGAAATATCATATTTGCATATAGCACATGCATAGTTCAATATTTTGAATTAAATAGTCATTTATTAAAAACTTGTATAATTACCAATGTGTCATATTCCATTTATGCGAAAATTCCCTCTCGCTGCAGTCATTAATTGCTTTTTTATGCACATTAAATTATATGCCGCCTATTGTGACAGTTTTTGCATTGTTTCTTATTTCTCGCTCCTCACAGTCATACACTGTTGAATCAAGGGCAGCTCACAATGACATGGCAAACTAAAGATATGAAAGCCCTTAACACAGAGGACAAATAGGCTGCCTAAAAGGCTGTTTTCTAACCTGCTGTAGCCTGCCTGCATACGTGTTGTTTAATAGGCAGGAGACAGGAGACATACGCTAATAGCTCTCTGCTTACTTTGCCATTGCTTGGAACGCAGGATCATAATTAAGACCATTTACCAGAATTAAAAAAAGCAGACAGAATTAAAAAAAATATTTGAGTGCAATAAAAGAAATTGGTGAGATAATGCAGCAGGAGCATGTGTGTCAGAGAAAAAAACATTGCATTGTTTGACTGCATGCCCGGAATTGGCTGCCTGTCTGTAAAATGCAAGGAAAAAGTTAATTGTAAATGAGAAATCTGCCTTTGAATGAGTCCAGCTTTCAACCTATATTTTGCAGGTCAGGAATGTGTAGAATGTGTTTGCACTGACAAAGGGGAATATAACAGTAAAGAAATAATGGCAACAATAACAGCGTGTGTGTTTCTAGTGGATACTTATGCTGTAGGTCTATTTAGGGGAAGTTAGTATACTAAAGAGCATGTACCACACTTTTAAGGCTATAGTAACTTTTTATAGTGATGCAGTATTTCATTGTCATATAATCACATATACATAAAGGAAAGTAAAAGGTGTATAAGTGGAGGTTAATACTTTTTACCTGGAATATCAAAGTGCGAATGAGAAGAGTGTTCATTGAAAAGCTCACTGGAATTTACAATGTGAATGAATGACTGTGTTTTAGTCTCATTTTAAAGTGATATCTTGTTTTTGTTTTGTTTTCAGGGTTAATTTGAAATATGCACCAATAAAATTTGTGGCACAAAGCACGAAGTCATCATTCAATTGTAAGTATGTGTTTTTTTCATCCATTACTGATATTTGCAGGCATCAATTGGATGCCTTTAATAGTTGTGTGTGTAAACAAATATTTGGCACATGGAGAGAATACAAACCTTGTGTTTGTGTGCAGCTGTTTTTATTCTCTACTCATCAGCCTTGAATCACAGCAGCTGACCCACCACCAGCTGCTCAACACACACACAAACATACACTGACACACAGAGACTTAGTATCTTACAATTTGCGACTTTATATCTCACTAATATGATATATTACTATTACCTGTTTATACCTTTACTAGTAGACAGAGCTTTCATATCTACTGTATCTCTCTTACAGCTTTATTTTTGATTGTTTCAAATTAAATATGGTGTCTTAGCGTTAGCGTTAGCATCTTAGTGTTAGCGAAGCTAAGAAATGCTATTAAACTTGGATATTATATACTAAAGTTCAAATGTTTGGGGTCAGTAAGATACTTTTATTCAAATAAGATGCAATAAATTGTTCAAAAGTGACAGTAAAGACATTTATAATGTAAAAAAAAAAGGTTCAAAAAATGCTGTTCTTTTCAACTTTCCACTCATCAAAGAATCCTAGAATAATGCATCTTTGTTTCCACAAAAATATTACGTAGCAGCTGTTTTCAACATTGAAGAAATGTTTCTTGGGCACCAAATCAGTATATCAGAATGATTTCTGAAGGATCATGTGACACTTAAGACTGGACTAATGATGCTGAAAATTCAGTTTCAGTGCTAATCAGTGAATCATTGCCAGATCAGTAAATCAAAACTGACTTTAATTATTCTGATTATTATGTCTTAGCTTTAAAGCTGTTGCTGCACTGCTGTTTATTATAAAAAATAAACAAACTGTAGCTTCAAAACTACTGTCAATCTACTAAAAAAAAGAGAGTGGTTAAGTTAGTAGTGTCATAGTTACTTCCCAACACTTTTCCTAGACACTGCTTAATTGCTCATGTCACACTCAAAGAGTCCAACCCCCAAGCGTTACTCCAAACAGCTACTCTCATCAGCGCCACAAGCCCAGTGCACTCATTCAGAACACAGAAGCATCTGGGCTGACCTTAAGTCAGGAGCTTCTTTTGATGAGCATGAGTAGAGGAAAGATAGAGCCTTATTTTAATTGCAGCAGGGTCACGGGGTCAGAGCAGAAAGCTGAGCTGCTCACTTACACAGACAGGGTCTCCTCTCAGGCTGGAGGCAACCAAAGTGTGCAGAATGTGTGATGAGAGACAGAGAGCTACAAAGAACTACTTCTAAAAATATTACAGACAATTTGTGTTAAAGACAATTTAAGGACGGTTAAAAATATACCGCTGGATCATCGAAAGGTTGTCTGCTTTCATCTATGAACAGTGGATTCTTAAAATAAATAACAAAACACAATGGATTTGCTGTGAAATCATCTTCAAGCTCTAGGGTCAGAACGCAGCATTTTTGAACTTGCTGAATCCTGAAGCTGTTTGATGTCAATTATGATGTTTTTATACTTGGTTAGATCGCTACCTCCCTCCCCGGCCCCCGCAGGTCTCTTTTTACATTGTTATTCACCTCTGAGCCTCTGTACATTTGCTTTATGTGAATAACAATTTGATTGAATTACTAGTAGCAACTGTTTAATGCTGTAACTACATGTTCAGTTGTGTGTGTGAATACCAGCAGTATTTCTTATAAATTATAATAATCATTTTCAGTTTATTTAATAAAAAATTTTCAGACTAGCATAATTTCTAATAAATATAATTATTACAACAACAACAGCAGTGTTATATTATTATTATTATCTGGGTCCAGCAACATTTTGCTAATTTTTACTTGCACCGCTACATTTTAACATGACAACAAAACAAAACTGATTTTATTTTTGACCATAGTTTTTATATATGGCGGAAAAAGATTGACATTTGTGACTATATTTATTTATATTGTGTCATTGCCATTTTCAGAACCAAGGATCTGCACCCATCACATCTCAAACCCAACAAACTGAAATTTGACGACAGACCCAGGTCTGCACCAAAAGCTGTAGAAGACACTGAGTTTTGCAGAGAAGCACATACTATGGAGTCTCATCCAGCTCAGATGTCTGAGATGTTTCTCTAACCCAAGATTGAATAAATTGCATCGTCATTAGTCAAGTAAAATCAGCCAAGCATTCTAAAGTACCATGAGATACAGACGGTGAAAAAGTCCCGTTCTATGGAAAAGCAGACAGAAGGAAAGGGAAAAACAGACAGAACATTAGACGAAGATAAAGTAAATAATTTTTGTCAGCATGGCATCATCTGCATTGTTTGTTTTTTTTGTTTTTTGTTTTTTTATGGCTTGGAGTTGGATGAAGTGATTTCAGAAACATATCAATGGCTTTAATGAATCCCTCAAGCCAGGACTGATAAAGTGACACACCATCTGAATGATCTGATGAGAGCGGAAGTGGCTGCAGTGTGCTGTGGTGCAGTGCATTAGTACGCGGTGCGAGCTGTCAGCCACTCTCTCTCTTGTCTGGCTTCTCTGGGTGTGAAGCTCTGCAGTATCGGTACATTAATGACTGCTGCTGAGAGGCCACCGGCTCTCCGTTCTAAACAGCCTGACCTTTGCTGTCCTTGGCATTCAGACTGTGAATGAGGGAGAGCGAGAGAGAGGGCAGGCAGGCTAAAAAGACAAGAGAACGTTGAATAAAGCAGCAAGGGAAGAGGGTGATGATGGTGAAGAAAGAGAGGTAATAAAAATGGGACAATAGAAAGAGGTGAAAATAAAAAGAAACAGAGTAACACCCCTCTAGACCTGCCAGATGGGTACTTGGCTTGTCAGACGTTTTCTCATTTCGTCTGCTAATAAACAAGATTATTATAGTCTCTGAGCGGATGCCCAGGGGCAGCGAGTCCATGATACACTAATAGAAAGTATGGAGTGACCTTACCCATATTAGTGTGTTAGTCTGGATGTGTGGTTTTACTGTACTTTTGGCCTATGTCTGATTGTTTGGGTTGGTTTTTTGTGTATTTTAAAGTCCTGATATAACTCAAACAAAACTCAAGTACAAACTGGTGTGACTTTATTTTGAACAAAATCAGGCCAGATTGAAGTTCGCTTGGAATTTTTTCAGGAGTTCGAAACAGCTTTCCAAAGCAAACTTTCCAGAAATGTTCGCTTTGGCTGGTAAACACCTTTTATTTAGCATTGGTCAATGGCGATTATGTTTCTAGTCAGTAGGAATGCACTGATATTCTGGTCGATGCTTATTTTCATGGTGTGACTGATGACAGAAAAATGGCCATCGTAAACACTGAACACTACACTAAAGTAAAATGAAATGAAAAAACAAACTAAAAACTCATATCTTGTTTTAGTTGTTTTAAATACTACAAGTGTAGTCAAAAGTCAAAAATATTTTCTTGAAGAAAGTGTTTTGTTCGCTGTAAAGGGGAGAAATTTAGACACAACTTGTTTTTCTGACAATCTATTAGTAAGGTCAGCCCAATAGAGTCTAGTTTATCCTCTTGTTTTTCTTTTCTTTTTTAGCAGATAGCAGATATGACAGTCTGAAAGCCTCTCCAAGAAGTAGCTTCTCTAAATTGATCCTCTTTAACATTAAAACCGTCAGTGGGTAAACTTTACACATGCACATGACTACTGTTTTGATATGGCTAAAAAACATATTATGTCACTGTATCATGCCACGTCTTCACAAAGTAATGTCTAAAGTAATTAAATTATTATTTTTAGTCATCAACTATGTTTTTGTCCTGTTGTTTTATGCTCAAAGCTATTTTAAGCAGGCTACAAAATGTTTATTTTTATTACTTTTCTTTTCTCAGGTAACGGGCAGACAACAGTACAATAAATAGCAACACAGTAGCTAACAAGAAACCTCCTGGTGTTTTATCTAAACAATTTTTAACAAAGGGGGGTTCTAAATAACATAATATTAATAAGAGTCAATGACTGAGCGACTTGAATTGAAAATCTGTTACGTACATTTAAAAAAAACAGCCATGGGTAAATTTACCCTGTGGTGGTTCTAGTGTTGAGGCACCCTACGCTAAAAATATTAAAGCTAAACAACTAAAATGGTTGTTGGATGTCTAGCCACCCATCCTGACCTGTCTGTAGTCTGTATTTGTGGCTCTGTATATGCGTTTAAGTGTAGAAAGGTATAGAGTATTTGGATAGGGGCACTGCTAGGGTCAGCTAATGTAAGAATAGGAAGATCTGTTCACTGCCTCTTTAAACAGAAGTCAATCTGTCTTCCGCTGTGTTTGTTAAGGCGTGTGGTATACATGTTTAGCAAGAGCATTTTGTGATTGGGAAACTATTTTGTATGCTTGCGGTTTGGGAGGCAAAACAGTCCCATGAATGCTAATGGAATGTGGCCTGCTTCCACTTGGATCTGCTTTAGCACCAGAGCTCGTAATCATACTTGTTCATAAGTAAAGCCGTCTACGTGCACGAGAAAGAAATGGACGTCATTCTCAGTCAAATGTCCAATCGTTTTGTACTCTTGTCATTCAGAAAGTTTGGGGAAAATCCTAATTTTCCATTGCCGTTGGTTTCCTCTCAGCCTTTTAGCTCGGAAGAATTCTCTCATCCAGCTTTTGATCTTATCTGTTCAACTAGTCCTTGGCCTCCGTTCTGCTCCTCATCCTGAGCCCGCAAAAGCAACATAAGCCATATATCTGCTAGACCTTCTCGGGATGTGACATGTGCTTCTTTTCATAGGAATTACAATGTGTGTGTTTGTCTTAAACATTTCCTCATCGGTCAGTGATCTGCAGCTGAAACGTGAGCCGGACTCTGCTTACAAGTCTGTGTGAAACATAATTCAGTGTTAGAACGCGTCCTGTGATGCACAGAGGCAGAATCTCTAAAAATGATAAGCTCAAACGACTTGAAACTTTAGAAGAGGAGCGGCAGGAGCAGCAGAGGCATGTGGGGTCCGGGGCAGGTTGCAGCGGCCCCTGGAATGCCCCGTACAGCTCGGTCTCAGAGTAGAGAGGCACAGAGGTGGCTGTGCGGGAACAATGGCTTTCTTTGTGTGCAGAGCCACAAGATGTCTTCCCCATATGAAGCTGATCATTGTTCTCTTTCCTGCTTTCCTTTTTCTTCCTTTCACTAGTTTAAGCAGCCAGTCCTGCTCGCTGTCAGTCTGACACGTCTTTCTCCCCAGGCACCCCAACAACCATTCAGCACAAATATAAAGAGAAGTCACTAACACTTCCATCCTGCGATCGCACTTGTGTGTTGCTCCCTATGTTTGTTTGTTTGTTCACTTTGACTGCCATATGTTGAACCGTGAGAAGAAGAGACACACTTTGCCTGCTGTTCCCTAGTCCTGGCATGTTTAGTACAAACAACAACAAACACAACTTATGTGCTCGTCTTTTTATTTTTATTTTTTTACAGGGAGAGTTTGGCGCCATGTTCCTGCAAAGTGTCTTTTAACACCTGACAGACAATGAATGTGAGGTCATTATCAGGGTGGTGTAGTATTGGGTCTCAGATTCCTCTTGACATGCATCATCAGGTATGCAGCGTTTTTTGGACCATCGCTATATCTGTTTCATGGAAGTCATTTGGAGTTAGACAGAAAAGTGTAAGGTCTGGTTTCAGCCTGCTTTCTAAACCTGGCTATTTGCCCCTTTGTTCCTATTACTTTACTCCTCGCTGATCTAAGCGCTGAACAGATACTGCTTATCCATATGGCAGAATATTACTTACAGTGTTGCTTACAGGGGAATCTGAAGCACAGGCGTTCTGTCGGTTCAGACCCTTGGGTCATAAATGTTGACTCATCCAGAGGTCAGCTGTGACTGTTGGGTCACAGTGGTCAACTTATCCAGAGGTCCGGGTAATCCCACAGTACCAGAAGGAGGTGCTAGGGGGTCTGCAAAAAAAAAGAAAGAAAGAAATCTGACATGAATTTTTTTTTTTTTAGGGCTGTCACAGTTAAGATCAGAACTTATGGTGATAAATCTTAAATAAAATGTAATTTAATGTACTTTTTTATATCAGCATATTATCATTTTATTCTGAATAAACTGGTCAGGAATCATTAAATTAATTTTTTTTTTTTTTTATTGACAGCACAAGTTTTTTGTCTTTGGACTAAAGCAATTTGTTAAAATATAAGTAAATATTTATATGATGTGCTTTATTATTATTATTATTAGTTTGAACATTCACAATTATCAAATTATGGTCAGAAATTATGAGGATAACTGTGATTATATATATATTTTAAACAGGGAGAAGAAAATAAGTCTGCATAGAATTTTGTTGGTGGGTTGTCTGTCATTTCTGTATGGTAGGGGGCGTAACATTTCCGTCACACGCTTGAGGCATTTGGCCAATCACACGCACTGGATAGCTGGCCAATCAGAGCACTCCTCGCTTTTCAGAACGATGAGATTTGTAAAAATCAACGTGTTTCAGAAAGGTGGGGCATAGAGGAAAAACAATAATTGTACATGTAACAGTATGTGGAAAATAACATGGTTTTTTAACCTTAAACTGCAAAAGCACATTGCATTACACCAAATACACAAAATAATGTTATTTTTAGTAACATCATATGACCTCTTTAAATAGATATATTTTATTGTATTATAAACCCTTATTTCAAAGGGGTCATTTTATTTTGGGATCCTTTTGTACTAATCAACTAGTCATTCATCAATTAATGAGGTCAACTAGTTGAACTTGATTTTTCTTATCTATAATATTTTTGTTTTTATATTTTTAATGGCTGTATTGTGCATACAGCATCCTGTTTGTTTAGCACACTAAAACCCTCTCTGAAAAGCAGTGTTTTGAAATGCATCCCACTGATACAGCTATACTCATTCGGATGGATGTCTTTGGCTGTCAGATTGCATCTTGTGGAGTTGTTGAACATCCCACAGTGAGTCTCATATTTTTAAGACGTATGTACAGTTAAAAATAGTCCAAATTTGAACATCTTGTCTCACGACCCCTGTGTTCGTTCCCATTTCCCCCAGTTTTTCAAAACAAGAACACATCTTATGTAAATGCCCCCTATAAGCAACACATCTGATCAAGATCAAAAGGTCGACTAGTCATTCAGGCAACCCACTGACAAGTAGATTTTGAAAATACGTAGTTCTGCACATCCCTGCTTTTAGCTTGGTTAGCTCTTGCTTTAATCAGCTTTTTCTCATACCGCAGAGTTCTTCTCTGCTCTTTATTAAGACATCACGCTGTCAGGATTTCATAGGAGCTTATTTTTACAACAGCTGTCTCTTAGCACGTTTTTAGATGGCTCCATCTCTTTTGTGCCTCTGGTAGGTGGCATATTTCTGGAAGAAGCGCTCATCCTGACTGCATCGCTCTTTTAAGCTGGGCTTAAGGAAGCTATCACACACCTTCTTCCCACTGCAAAGAGACAACAGATAAAAATAGATGGCACCAATGCTAGTTAATGCCTGTCGCCCCAGACACATGCATTTGCATTTCTTTTATGTGCGTGTATTAGTGTTTGTGTGTGCATGTGTCTCCGCCACCCCTCTATTCCATCACCTGTTTCCCTTTTTCCTCCCCTCATTTTTCCCCTTGCATTGTGTCTTATGTTCTGGATCCTCTTGGGGTTCAGTGTGCTTTTTAGGAGGGGTGGGCAGTCCAGATATCACCACTGAAAGGCAACAGCAGACAGTTGGGTAATTAAAGTTTTGGAAAGGCAAGTCTTTTCTGCCTGTATTTTCTTTCAAGCCTTTTTGAAGAGTGCATTGGCCTGTCTGCTCTATCAAGGGCTAGGTATTGAGTCCAGAGCTGTAGGGCAGCCATCTGGCCCGAGACCACTCCTTTCGTCCTGTGAGAATGCTTCGACTTTTACTCTCTCTTCTTCCCTCCCAAACCAAATCAAACCAGATGGGGCAATGCGTGGTCAACCCCGTGACTTGGTGTTTAGGGCTTTTCATCGGAAAGATCAGATGCTCGTGCTGTTGCTAAGATACTACAAAATGGTCAGTTCAGTTTTAAATGAAGCTTTCATACTTTTGAAAATATATTTAAGCACAGATGAATGATGAAATGAAGTGATATTCTGTGTAATTAAAGCTTTTTGAGATGCTGGATGGATGACAGCTCTGTGTGTGGCACATAAATAATCACTCAAAAACACAAATTCATGCAAAGTGGAACCCCAACATTATTCCATTCCTGTTATTTGGGCTTTTTCCGGTATAAAATGAGGTTTTACTGTATTAAGATAAAGAGACAAGGCCAACACTCGAGAACATTTTGGCAAAGTGCCAAATTTATTTTAGTGTAAATGATGAGCGAAACTTTGTCAAAGTTCATGAGGTTGCTATTCGCTTGTTTAGTCTGACGTCACGTAGCAGTGCTTCCTTGTCCAAACGCTCTATCAGATACCACGACAAAAACAACAAAAGGTGCTAATATAAACTCACAATGTGATAGAATACTAGCGAAAAAGGTATAATCTTAACCTTTAACCCCATACCAAAGTCCCAGATAGCCAGACAATGAAAATATAAATATAAAAAAAAGATATAAAAATGATTTGTGTTTGGGACGCTGTGAGCACGGAGACTGTAGTGTATATCGTAAGTTTGAAAGCTTTTAGCTTAAATTATTAATATGAATAAACAGTGTTCATAAACGGCTGCTGAGGTCGTATTCTCAAGTGAAGCGAGTTGAGGCTTGGACCCAGAAACAGCGCTTCTTACATCATCACTTAACAACCAAATAAACTGGACTACTACTTTGCTCATGTCATAGCATCCACTAAAGCTTTTTATTATTAAATAATGTATAAATATTTTTTTCTCATAGGTGGTACATATGCTAATTGCCTTTTGAAAACTGTCTATATCTTCTTTCTCTTGGCTTGCTTTTAATGAGGCCATAGTAAGAACATCTCAAGATTGCATAAGGTCACTAAATGCATTACTCTAGACATAAATGAGATACATGTTATACTCTATGATTACTTTCAAGCTATTAGTGGATGCTTTCTTAGCAAAAACAAAATAATTGATTTTGATGACTTCTACATAAGTAGGCCACATTTTAAAGGGACATTTTTTTAAGTTGACTTTACACATCATTGGTATACATTTCCTTTACCTTTTTATATTTTAGTACTTGCTCAAGATCGCCAAGTACAACTATTGCTTTCCTTTTAAAGTTGCTTTTAAAATGTCTAGCCTGAGACATGTTGAACAGCCTCAGCATATCTAAACATCTGTAAATGCTAGATGTTGAGTTGTCAGAATTGGCAACTCAAGCCCCTTCCTTTTTGCGGTCAGGTTTATGGTTATGGATACCGCACACTCACTCAATCATTAAAACTAATGCTTTAGATTGCATTTATATTTACTCATCGCATAAATTCCTGCTCGAAAGGTCCCATTAGCCAGTTTAAAAGAATGATTTTGTCCAATCTGACTGACTCACTACATTTTGGCCTAAAATTAAATTATACATTTCTCCTACTTCAGAACCATCATCAAAGTGTCTGGGCTGAGAGGCCATAGATGCTTGTTGTAAAAAAGGCTTGTTGTCCTCAGTAAATAGCAGTGCCGATCCCAGATTTCTGGTGGCCCTATGCAAAACTTTGTCTGCGGAGGTTGGAGTGGGGTATGATGAGTGGTGATGAAAGAAGGAATGAAACGCATTTGTCCATGTTTCACTCTGTCTCAAATTTTAGTCTCGAGCAAGACTGTATGACATTCACTTTACTTGATTTGACTGACTTTTACGAAGAAAGGGAGACAACGCGCCACATTAAAAGAAATGATCATTCATTTTTTATAACCGCTGACCAAATTAAAAAATTAAACTAAAATTAAATTAAATCATCTTTGAGAGCAAGGGGTATTGTATTGAAAAATGCAGATTATCGATGCTCGATTTGTATGCGACTCTACAAGTTCTCTTCAGTGTTCAGTTACATCTTTAGAGAAGGACGAATAGTTTGTAACTGAATAATTCAAATGCCTGACTTTTACAGTCATTCGCATGAGGGTTCTCTAACATATTAGGTTTGAGGTTGAAGCAGCAGAGCAAGCTTCAACATGAATATGACTATTTGAGTCTTAAGACCTCATCTGCTGCTCTGTATCAGGGGTGGCGGCAGTAATGCCCCCAAAATTGGTTTGCTGTGTTGCCCTCTATGCACTACTACAGGCTAACAGGAGCGGATGTTGTCAAATCTAAGAATTTGTCATGTTATTGTTAGCTGATTCAAAGTTTGGGGTCAGTTCGATTTTTGAAGCTTGCAAGGTTGTATTTATTTTATTAAAAATACTGTGAAAACAACTATATTGTCAAATATCATTACAGTTTAAAAGTTGTATATTTAAATATATTTTAAAATGTAATTTATTTCTGTGATGGCCAAGCATAAGTTTCAGCAGCCATTATTCCAGTCTTCAGTAGCACGTGATCCTTCAGGAATAATTCTGATATTCTAATAACATCTAAAATTTGCTGAATCTATAAACAGAACTTATGGGATTGTCTTGCCTGTGATGTTTTGCACATGCCACCACATGCCATAGTTATCTCTATGATTTAAAGATTGTTGCAAATGTTCTTTTTGTAAGTGATTTAAAAATGATAATAATGGGGTCCATTATATTTGTTGTTTGGAATAATGTTTCTGTTTCTGGGCAAACCTCTTATAATATATAGTGTATATAGTGTTCCTGTAGCTCAACTGGTAGAGCATTGCGTTTGCAAGCAAGCAAGCGCAAGGTTGGGGGTTCGATTCCCTGGGAACACATGATAGGTGAAAATTGATAGCCTGAATGCACTGTAAGTCGCTTTGGATAAAAGCATCTGCTAAATGCATAAATTTAATTTAATTTAAAATGCCCTAAAATTTACCATAATGGAAGATTGCTGCTGTAGCTTGTTGTAATTAACTTGTCCTGATAAAGTCTGGTAAAACTGAACCTTTGCCAGTGAGCAGACCTCTCTCTCCTCTGAAGGTGGCTAACACAGCCTGCACCCAAGTGCCGGCCCGCTTTCTACTTCATCAATCCAAGGTGATTATTATTTTTCTCTATTTGTGAGTGTGAGAGGGAACAGGTTCACAATAGCTCCACCAGAACCGCTCTGTATGTGTGTGTGTGTGTGTTGTAGAGGTACAAAGGCTCCTTACCTCAGAGCATTGGCATTCCCTGAGCGAATAAGCAGGATACAGAAAGAGAGAGAGGGGGGGGGGAGGGGGTGCACAGTGGGGGTATTCATGGGCTTCGTCCCCACGGGAAGGAACCAAGGTCAAGTATTAGCCCCTATTAAAAAACAAAGCCAGATCTGCAAGGGGCTGGCACACCCTGCATAAAGAGAGAAAGAGAAAGGCAGAGTACTGGAAGACAGAGAGGAGAAGGACATTAAGGTTTAGGCCCTCAGAACTACCTCCTTAAACAATCCCAAGTTTCCTTGAAACCTCTTGAAACAATCATTTCTATTTGGTTGTGTTGTTCAGCACAAGACCCAAATGGAAAAAACCTATATAAACATATGTTTCAATATAGGTTTTGATATAGGTTTTTAATATATGTGACATATATAAAATTGGCCGGTTTCCTATATTATATGTACATATATGTACATATATGCACACATATATATATACACATATGTGTACATATATATGTACATATATGCACACATATATTTACACATATATATGTGCATACATATACCTATATATGTACACATATGCACGTATATATGCACCTATATGTTCACCTATAATAGTAAAATTAAAATCCATAGCTGCTAAGCAGCATAAATAAAAGTCCAAAATGTAGAAATGTACATTATTTATTTACTCAAGATCAATCAAATAGTACAAAAAAAAATATAGTACAAGAACAAAAATAAGACAAAAAACCTGCTAGGCAACATAAATAAAATGTACATTATGTATTTACAAGAACAATCAAATAGTACAAGAACAAAAATGAGACAAAAAACTGAACAGAAAAAAAAAAGATCTTTATTATTCTTTGAAGGTCTGTCATGACGCGCCTCATCATCCTCCTCCTCCTCCGCCGCCTCCTCCTCCTCTTCCTCTTCCTTCCTGCACTCTCCAATGACGTTTGATAGGGTGTCCGAGATTTTTTCCTTTTTTTTTTCAGTGCACACATTTTTTAGCGGATAGGCGTTTTCGTCCACACGGATCTGGCGTTTTGGAAGAGTGAAACTGATGTTTTGAAACCGGGTCCCAGAGTGGATATATTTGAAAACGCCACCTTTGCGTTTCGTCTGGACGGCGAATCCGTACATTTTCTGAAAATATAACGTCATCAGCCCACGTCTCGACCCTAGTCAAACACCACTATATCACGTAACAGCAACTAAAACATGAACAAACACTGAACGATTGTATTTTTTATTAACTAACATTAACACGGATTAATACATGTATTGTACCATGTTTGTGTACCACGCGCAAAGTTTATCAGCAAATCCATGTCTTCTTCTCCGTTTTAAGTGTATGTCTGTGGCAGAATTACAGCGCCACATGCTGGTCTGTCATGTATACTACATTGGTTTCGTGTGGACGCGGATATTTCTTGAGACGAGGGAGAAAAGGATCGGGGGTCCTTCTCCGTGTGGACGGGGCCGAAGAAGTAACGGGTACTTACGGTTATGGATAGAAATGTAGCGGAGTAAAGAGCACAATATTTGCCTCTCAAATGTACTTGAGTAAAGTCCTGAGTACTCCCCAAAAATGATACTCGAGTAAAGTACAGATCCCTCAAAATTGTACTTACTCAAGTAAATGTGCTCCGTTACTGTCCGGCTCTGTATATCATGTTAACATATTGCCATAGTTAAATTCCATAACATGCCAATTACATGTGATACCAATTTCACATGTTCGCACATACATAATTTCTTGCATATTTTTTTTCGTTCATTCTTAGTTTTTGCCTTGATAATAGAAAATATGAGCTAGGCATTATGTATGACAGTCAAAAATGAGATATGAACTACAAAATGACCAGATCCTGCCATTAACTATATAGAAGACATATCTTGTATGTGGATATGAAGTAGCAATACAGGAGACCTATATTTCCTGTATATGCACATATATGCACCTCAATTTTGTCTTTGTGTAGCATATATACGCATATATGTAGCATAAATGCAGTATATATACACATATATGCAACATATATATTATCATATATGTGCATATATGCAACATATAGGTTCTTTCCATGTGGGGATATGGCAATATTGAATAGAAATTAATTTTTCTGCCAATAGCGGCACTGATTGGACTTGCAAAAAGATTGAAAGTTACATAGGTTAATCCAATGTTGCCAAACCAAGGAAAGCCACAGGAAATGACATCATGACAATGCTGACATTGCAAGACCTTTACTGAGCTTTGACGTCTTTTTCATGCTTTTAAGAACCACAAACATAATCAGGCACTGTAAATGTTAAACTGTATATAAAAATATGTATATATATATATATATATATATATATATATATATATATATATATATATATATATATATATATATTATATTTACCAATTATTTTTTTTTTTTTTTTTTTGGTTTTTAGTGGTTTTTAGTATGGTTTTAGTTTCAGTCAACTATAATAACTCTGGTTCAGTGTTGTTTGGAGCGTAAAGTCTTCTTTGTTCCACAGAAAGTCATTAAAGTTTGGAACAACAAAAGTTGAGTAAATGATGACAGAGTTTTCAGTTTTGGGTGAACTGTCACTTTGTAGCCACGTAATGCATTTTCCTTGGATTTCATTATAAAGATGTACAGTGTCTTACTGAAACTGTTTGTTTCACCAAAAGGCTTTTTTTTTAGACAAATGCAGGCATGAGTTACTAAAATACTATAAAAAACCCTCTTTTTAGCTCAATCCTGAAATATTTTACAACTACCTCCAGCTTTTCAAAAATGTTCCCATCTACTAGAAATGGAAAACATGTGTTTATATGTAATCACAGCCAACATCTCTTCTCCCGTGTAGCAGTTCACTTCTCCATGGCAACAGTAATTACCATTCATGTCTGTATCAATGAAGTGAAAAGTGCCATTTCTGTAGAATTATGCACTTTTTATAGTGAGAAAAGATTCACTGTTTGAGAAATAACAGTTTTATTTTTTTTCTACTTATCCACTTCAATGTAAACATGTTTGGATTGCAAGAGCCTGTTTTCCTGATCTTTTCCACGCATGATCACATTCAATGCATTGATATTTTGTGTTACTTTGAATTATTTTGTATTATTTTTGTATTTTCTAAACAGATCATTCAATAATTTTTTATTTCTTTTTCTACAGAAGTAAGTTTTTCTCCTCAATCAGAGGTGGTGATTCACAGAGTTACAGTTCTTCTCCCCAAGTGGAGGAAGGAAGTCTGGGCAACTTCACAACAATTGCAACCACAATGGCACATTACCTTCAGAACAGAAAACTCCATACACATCCCATGAGGGTTTTTTTTGCAGATACTCACTGTAATATGTAATAAATCAGGCCAGAAACTTGGAAAACAGTTTTTTAGCAGCCTCATTGAAAGTTAAATGTTGTTGTCAGTCTTGAGCTCTACAGATTAAGTACCGGATGAAGCAATATTATAGTCATTGCCCCTCCCCTCCCATCGCACCTGCACTTTCCTCTCAGGCAGGTTTCCTCCTCACCTCACATCTGGTCCCCTCACCTCAGATTCCTGGCATGCATCGACATCTTACAGCCTGTCTTGCGTCAGGATCAAGTAACATAAATTAGCGTGTCCTCAGACAACCCATGTACATTTATACTTGGGTGTCTCATGCTGGCAGGGACTTCAACTCTATCTGCCAGCACTCTGCTTGCAGCTGCATTGCACTTAGACTGTTTGTATGTACCAGCCTCACCCCCACCCACCCAAATCGAATTCCATTCATATCCCCCAAAATAACTCTGCTTAATTGCCCACTCTGTGCAACGGATTTATCACTGAGATTGATTTTATGTGCAATAAGGCCGTCGGTTAAAAGAATCAATTGACTGATATTGTTGAAGCCTGCATTAGTAGGACAATTAGAGTCCTTGATGGAACACTCTATCCTTCTGTCTCTGCACGCTCGAACCCATCTTTTGTAGTAGTGACGTGACATTCAGCCAAGTATGGTGACCCATACTCAGAATTCATGCTCTGCATTTAACCCATCCGAAGTGCACACACACAGAGCAGTGAACACACACACACTGTGAACACACACCCGGAGCAGTGGGCAGCCATTTATGCTGTGGCGCCTGATGAGCAGTTGGGGGTTCGGTGCCTTGCTCAAGGACGTGGTATTGAAGGTGGAGAGAGAACTGTACATGCACTCGCCCCACCTATAATTCCTGCTGAACCTTTCGATTGCAAGTCCGACTCTCTAACCATTGGGCCACAACTTCCCTTCCCTTCCTTTGTCATCACAACACAACAACTTGATCGTATCACAGTGTTTGCAGTTCATGTTTTTTTTTTTATAATTGTGATATATTCTCTGGAGAATCACATTAAATTTGCACTTTATTGCTGATTCTGAGATGCAAGAGTAGGCTTGTGAATGGCCAGATCGTGGGAATGTGGTATCAGACTGTGGCTGGCTCAGCCTGGGAATGACTCTAGAGACCCAGTGTTTGTTTCATGGCATGTAACACTTGAGGAGCAGCTCAGTGCTTTGCCAGATATGCAAAAGCAATCAGAAAGTCCATCATTTATAATGTTCTACACATCCTCGCACTTTGGTTCTTTATTTATTAAATATCATGACTCGATTTGATTATGCTTTCAGCTGCCAGTAACAGTAGCAGCACATTGATGCATGATTGTATTCTGCAGCGTCTCCAAAGTCTGGAAAAATATTTGTTGTCACAGATAAAAAAAAGACACTTACAAAATGTAAAACTATAAAAAAATTAAATAAAAAAATAATTAAAAAAATTCTAAGTGTAGATCCTACAATTTGTTTGAATGACTGGAAACACTAATAACATACACTGTGCTGTACTTTAAAATCTGTGTAAATGCATCATTTCTAGGTTTATACTGCCATTCACAAGGATACAATGATCAAAGGTGAGAATTAAGACATTTAAAATTTCAGAACAGATTTGAACTTTAAATAAATATTATTTTTAAATATCTATTTGTCAAAAAAAAAAAAATATTTCAGATAAAGAAATATCAAAATTTTCACAAAAAAACATTAAGCACAACTGTTTTAGACATTAATTCTAATAATAAATGTAATATAAAAATAAATGCAATAATAATATAATAATGAAATGTTTCTTAAGCAACATATCAGCATATTAAAATGGTTTCTGAAGGTTCATGTGACACTAAAGACTGGAGTTATAATGCTGAAAATTCAGCTTTGCCTTCACAGAAATAAATGACATTTTAAAATATTAAAATATAATTTTTTCTAATTAAAATAAAATGTAAAATGTTTTGACTGTAAATATTTCTCACCCCAAAGTTTTTAAAGATAGAAAGGTACATTATTTCACATTGATTAACTGCATATATAATATATCCTAACCACACATTTAATATCTTTAAAAAATATCAAGCAAAGGCTAAAATTATTATTGTTTTATTTATTGTGCCTTTATCATTCAGTGCT
The DNA here is from genome assembly GCF_963082965.1 of Carassius carassius. Lineage (NCBI taxonomy): Eukaryota > Metazoa > Chordata > Actinopteri > Cypriniformes > Cyprinidae > Carassius > Carassius carassius. The sequence goes on along the minus strand of NC_081795.1, from coordinate 13,251,507 downwards.
AATCACCGTTCCTGTTGGAAGTATAAATGTGGTGTAAAAACCTTGCTTTTAATTATAAAATTAGATATTTAATCTTTCATTTTGTTACAAAATTGGTTTTAAATTCTTTTTAAAATATGAATTTAAAAAGTCTTAAATTTCATTCCCTTAAACATGAAGATACCCTGATAACTACCTGTCTAACCAGATGTGAGTCGTCTTTGTGCTCAAAGTCAACCCCAGAACACGCAAAGTTCATTACTCTTTTGTTACTTGTTACTTTTTACCCCCACCCCTCTATTTTTTATATATTTCTTAAGGCTTCCTCATCCTGATGACTTTGTGGCACATCTTGCTTGCGATTGCCATTCATATCCAGAAATAAAAACTTCTTGGCAGAGCTTCAGACAAATACTGTGTGAATGTCCACCCTTGATTAGAGCAGGGCCGGGTGAGGGGATCAACTCTTGACAGGACGGCTGTTTGATATATTTACAGCGCAAGAAAAACAGAAGACTTTTGAGATGCATACTTTGGTGACATTTTTGAACAATTTGCCATGTTCTGTTAATTATTGTTAATACATTTCCTTTTCTAATAATTTTGTTTACAAGGCCATGACATGTCGAGCGGCTTGTAAGTGTTTTTAACTCCAGACAGATGTTTCTTATGGTCATTATTAGATAAACACAGGCTTCCAGCCAAGGAAATCACTTATGTCCATAACCATATCTGTGAGATCTACTGTAACAGATGAGTTTTGCTGTATTTCTTTGTCTGAACACCCCGTTTAGTACAAGCTAGCCCGGCTGCAGTATATTTCACAGATCTTAAATCTTTTCATAAATCAAAATTATTTCAATTTATTGGTCATTTCTGACTATTTCATTATGTCATGATGAAGAACTGTGTCCGGCCTTCTCTGTTTAGAACTTTAGCAGGAGAAAGAGAGGGAGTTGAGGGTTAGTTTGTGTGTGTTGTCTTTTTCTAATGCTGCAGACAGACTGGGGATGTCAGGTGCATGATGGGAAGTGGGTTCGCAGGGGACAGCAGTGTGGCGTAGGGCCAGAATCAATTGGCGGTGTAATGAGATGGCTTGGTGCCAGGTTTCCATGGAGCTCACTTTTCCTGTCCTTCACTGGAGGATTTGTAAATTAAATGGAGAGAGAAAGCTTGGGAGGGAGGCAGGAGAGAAAGGGAGAGAGGCAAACCGAAAGAAAAGGAGGGAGTGGGTGGCAGAGTAGCAGCAAAAGGGCACAATCAAAAGAGGGGGCACAGAGCTAGACAGAGAAAGGTGCAACAATTTACAAAAAAGAAAGGGGGATGCGAGACAGAGCCTTGGAATGCTGTAGCTCCAGAGAGTTCGGCACAGCACAATTTGCCAAAGATGACGGGGTTTCGTAATGCGCACTGTTGCTTTCAGATATTTTTTGGTTTTTGATGCTGAACTCAAGCTTAGGATCTCAGAGATAAGGTGAAATTGGTGTAGGGATGAAAAGAATATCTTTCCTTTCGATTTCTGTGCACCGCACTGATATGTGATTTTCATTTCTGCCCCCTTGAGCCAAGAATCTGATAAAGCGTAATGAAATCAATGCAGTGATATGCCTCTCTTTAATCTAGCAGAGAAACGATTATGCAAGAAATAGCTAATTAGCATTATAGAACATCATTTCTGTTGAGAGTAATTCATTTTGTGACTCTATTATGAATAGCCTTCTTCTTTCTTATCATTATCACAGCCACATTTTTGAATACAGCATGCTTCAAAACTGAAGGTTTTCTCATGCGCAAAGGATTCTCGTCTTGTGCGGTTAATGACGCTTTGTTTGTTTGTACAAAAGGCAACTTTTTTTCATTTAGGTGCGTAATTCTTCCAGTCCGAGTGTGATTCGTTCCCAAAGATTCGTTCTTCAGTTTGACCATTTTGAATTTACCACCAGCTTTCCCGCAGGCACCACATTGTTTTTTTTGCATACTGTTTATTAATTTACATCATAATTCATATGTTTATCCAGACTCGGATAATCCTTTTTACTCTGATGACAAATTTACAGCATGCATACTTTATGGGCCTTAAAGTCTTTAAGCTAGTAATTTATTTTAAATTAAACAAATTTGCAGAAGTAGGAGCTATCCTTGTCATGATGCCCAGCTTTCTGGATTCGGGGGATTGGTGTGGACGTTGAGGGTGCTGGCTGGGCCTGTGAGCCTGAAGTATATTGACAGAGAATGTGAGGTCAGTTGGGGACACACAAGACTGTAACCCTCTGAGAACCAGAGAGGGAACGGCTGAGTCATGGTCTCAAATCAGTTTCAACCAATCCGGGAGGGTGTATGCGACAGTGGTGGAAGAGAGTGGATTGTGTTGCAGTGGTTCACGGGTGGACGGGAACAAAGAGACTCTTCATGTCCTCTGAGTCTCACATGCATCATCTTGCATAAAGCTTGTTCTGGCTATACTGGGATAATATCCTCTTATTTCCCAAATACATTCTTAAGATGTGGAGCACAGATAACATAAAGCAAAGGAGAAGATGCTTAAACCTTACCGCTAATCAGAGCCAAATGACACGAATTGATCCACCGACGCTGTTTTCTCTTGACTGCAGACCACATTGTGTTGAAAACAAAAACCCCACTTGGGAGCATTTTCTTTCCCACGAGATTAACAATAATTAACTAGTATCACTGCTGGGCACCAGGTGATGTCTCAGCCAGGGACAAAAGGCTGAATGGTCACGCTACAGTTTTAGATGTAATCGAGAGACAGTTTACTTCATATTTAACTTTTGTCAACAGTGCCATTTTATTGATAAATTATTTAAAATGCTGTGACTTCATCTAATGTAGAGGCCTTGGTTTTGTAGTAGAGGCAGAAAAAACTAGTAAATGTGGTGGATGATGTACTGTAGTGGGGTACAGAATCTGCTTCTATCTTGCATTTTTACTTTAATTAATATTTTTAAAAAATCATTGTGTGTCACAAATCATGCTATTTGATTTAGTCACCTAGAAATAATGTAGAATCTGAAATGTATTTTTTTATTTGACATCAGAACTTTTCCGGTGTAAATCCTAGATTTTTTGGTTTGATTTCAGAGTTTTAGACCTTCAAATCCCACTTGATACATTTCTGGTGCAGTTTCTAGCTCTGGCTGGTCAGGAGTGAGACAGAGAGACTGCTGGCCCGTTTGTCTGGGATTTTGGTTAATGCAACGGATTGGTGGAGCAGTGCCGCAGCAGTGCGTGAGTAGAATATCAGAGAGAGAGAGAGGGAGAAGCACAGAATTTGGAGGGGTGAGACATGGTGCCTTCATGGAGTCTGAAGGCATATGCTTATCACAAACACGCCGCAGAATTTACACGACTCACCGTCCTTCCCTCTCTCCCTCTCTCCCTCCCACCACCACGCTGAGAGTCGAGTAGAGTAAGAAGCACTGGAGGTATTGCTTACAGTAAGCACTCCGGGGGAAATGCCACAGCGTGTTCACATGGCTTCTCCCCATCCCCTGAGATACGGCACATACCTGCCAGGCATTCAGGTCTATTAGGATGTCAGCTTCAGTCTGCTGAGTAGAACCGGCATCTTAAAGTGTGAAAGCTTGAGATGATGGGACGGGTTTTAAAGTGCTGTGCTTGGCCTTATGCTAACATCAGTGCTGAAAACATATTCAACTGCTACCTCCTTTCACCACTGCTGCTGGTGTTTATAGTATATATATATATATATATATATATATATATATATATATATATATATATATATATATATATTGTTGCACTGATTTATGTATGTCTAGATAGCTAAGTGCTATATATGCAGACTGCTGAGCCTTAGAAGATATGCCACAATAAGACCCTCTATTCTTAGCGGGTGCACATTGATACTCTTTGCTGTCGCCCATGGCCCACTAGTAGTCAGCTGTATTGCAATTAAATAAATCAAATTTCACTAGAATATGTTGGGATAGATTGCTAGGAAGATATCAGACAAGACAAAAAAAAAGGAAACAGTGGCTTTCAATCATGTACTGAAAGTGTCAATGTTTGCCTGAAACGGCAAGTCCACCACAAAACAATTTCGCCCCAGCAAACAATGGCACAGGGCCAACGAGCTTTCAGAAGCTGGACTGAACTGCAGTTTGTATTTATTTTTGGTGCAGAGAAGTCTTCCAAGAAGTATATGTGTGTGTGTGTTTGCGAGGTGTATGTGTGCTAGGGTGGGGGGGGGGGGGGTTGGTTGGGTGGGCGGGCGGTCTGTCAGTCGGGCGGTCTGGGAGATGGGAGCGTGAGGACTGCCGAGGAGTTGATACCTGGGTTGCTCCTCTACAGCTGGGGGAGAGAGAGAGGCAAGCGGAGGAGACGAGGTTAAGGGGTGACTTGAACTGGTACACAACTCCATTTTCCTTTTTGCTGAATTTCCAGTCGCTTTTTTTTTTCTTTTCTATTTGCTTCATTCAGCAGAGTGAGTGAAAGAGAGGGAGAGGGCTATAGAGAGAGAGTGAAAGAGAAAATCAAGCCAATTTTTTTAAAGACTCGATCTTGGCTTTCTCACAAACAGATGTTGTCTGTCATTTGGTCAATAAGCAGGCACATAGATCGTACAATCCTGAGGTTTTAATAACTTGCTTTCTCTTATTTATGGTTTTATTACAAAGAAAATCGATCTCTTATTAACATGGGAATGATTTTTTCCCAATCCATTGGTTTTTTAAATCATGTATTTTTCCCTTGCTTAATCTCATCCCTTTGCTTGTTTCTATTTTTTTCCTATTTTCTTAGTTGCACATTTGTGTTTTGCACTTTCATGGGCCCCAGTGGACGTTCTCCATACGTTCTGCCAGTGCTGTAAGTACATTGAGTACCTTTTTGGAAACAGTAAACAGACAGGCGGTAAGCATTTGATTCTTTCTTTCTGGCATATTTGTTTACCACATTGATACACTATATTTTTATCGTTATCGTAGCAGACAGTGTTGTTGCTCATGGTATGGTGTGCAGGTTGGTGAGGCCTGGACATGTTGTTGTATTATTCTATATAGTTGATCTAATGTCAAATCCTTCCTCACTTGGTTAAGAAACCTGACGGTTAAGAAACACAGGGTCATTCTCACTCTTGCTGACCCCTTTTCAGCTGATTATGTGGAGTCTTTCAACTTCTTGGCATAGCCCCCCTAAGATAGTTAAAGGATGTTGGCACCTACTTCAAAGTCAGTCTGTGCATTTGTGTTCAAGTAGTGGGAAACGGGAAGGGAACATGAACTGTCAGAAGGTCTTCACCGGAGGTGCGGTGCCAGTCCAAATGGACCATCAATTAATTTCACACTGAGCCACGTGTTATTAATGGCACTGGGTTTGGCTTTGTGGGCCAGACTTACTTCACACATCTTTATTATGCTCGATGCAGAAATCTTCCCAGTTTGAGAGAAATAGCATCTCAATGTGATGAGACAATATACTAAATTTAAGCAATGTAGATAATTACTTTCATGCATAGGTCCTGTGAATAATGCAGCATTGAGGGTTTCAGCTTAAATTAGTTTTTAAATATATACAGGGCTTTTAACTCTGTATTTTAATGCTTGATTTTCTTAAAAATATTATAAAAGCTTGACATCAAACAGTTTATAAAAGACGTATTTGAATTGTTATAGAAAATGGTCAAGTAATCTGTATATACAGCGCTGTGTGGTCAGCTCAGGGGAAATACAGATGTTTGGCCTGTAGATGTACTGACAGCTATTAGAGTTGATGCTGCTCAGCTGTTGTCCTCTGTGGATTGGGCTTTGCAAGCGCATGAAACCTAAGAAAGATGGTCTGATGGAACGAGAAGCTAGAAAAGAAAAGGTTTAGGCATGCTTTAGGGGTGGCATTCTCAATATAGTGTGTTTTGTTCATAATTCTTTTTTAAACCTCTCTTTTTCTTTTATTCAAGATGAGCAGGTGTTTGAAGTGTCCTGAATGATTTAGCATGGTTGTGTGCTTAAACGGCTTGACGACTGTACATTTGCAATGCAATATTTTATTGCTTTGTGTATTCACCTTTACCTTTACTTTATTAAACATTTCGCCATTTTTTTTAGTTATTATATAGCTTAGTCATTTAATTCAACTAAATATATATATACAGTAAACTCATAAAAAATTGAAAAATGAAATAATGATGACAATATTTTCATATTTTTAAAAATGGCAAATACTACTTTCAAAGATAGTTTTTATATCAATATAATAATATTAGATAAGGTACTAAAATTCAATCCTCTATAATATAATAAAATTATATATTGTTATTCAATTATATTATATATTTATAAGCTATGAGCATTATCTATGTCCTCTCTTAAATAGAAAATATAATAATAATATCATTATTCTCTTTAAAAGCAATTGATAAAACAAGTTTGAATGTGCATTTGTGTTCATATATTCATTAAACAAGGATTTTTACTTCTTGTTCGCATGCTGTTCTTGCACTGTTGACTTGACTTTTAGATTCATAGCCCAGATGTGAGCGGTGCAGACTTGTCAGGAGTCATTTACAAGAATATGGTCCAGATATCTCAGTGTGTGTTTGAATGTCCCAGATGATCTTGCCATTGTGGGGACATTTGCAATTGTATCCAATCATAATAGAAAATAAAGAAGCAGAGGCTTTTACTTTGGACCGATCAATTTTCTTGATTGTTTATAGCTGAACCGTAAAACTGCAAATATGTTCTGCACCTCAGTGTATGAGCTGCTATTCCTATTTAAATATGCAGTAGTCTCAGTGTTGCAATATGCAGCCTGTTTGGGGAAATAGTACCTTTCTATCATTGAAATATCTTTTATAATGGAATAGCTGAAGCTGATGGACGACTTCTGAACTTGTTTTTCTTCAGGAAGAGACCTGCCTGCTGACACAAACCCGTAGATCCGAACTTGTGGTGACTTTCCACACAAGCTGGTATCTATAGGTATCTGTCTGTGTGGCCTTCACACCTACTATTAAGGGCCCCGTTTTAAACCATCTCAGTAGGTACTGTAGGATTTGAAGGAGTCTTATCAAAATTAACACAGTCGATTTTCTTTCTCTGATTGATAGAGGGTCAAAGCTGTTCATCTCTCTGGGTCTCTGCGGTGCCCCCAGGCTGAGGTAGTAGGTTGTATAGTTTAGAGTAACATCACAGGAGATAACTGTACAACCTCCTAGCTTTCCCTGAGATACACACGCTCCTGCCTCAGCACCTCGACAAACAATCTTACTATGAGCGACATTTTCCCACCTCTGCAGTTTTTCATACTAAGGAGCTATAGAAATAAAAAGGAAATAAAAACCATGGCACAAACAAAACATCTCATTTTATTTCCTGTAAAATTATTGAGCTGAAAAGTTCTGTTGAACCAAAATGAGTCCCAGATGCACAAACTGACCAGGCACACAAAATACATTGCTGAAGTCCTGGTTTAATAGTTGTATTATTATATTATACTATATTATACTATACTATACTATATTATATTATATTATATTATATTATATTATATTATATTATATTATATTATATTATATTATATTATATTATATTATATTATATTATATTATATTATATTATATTATATTATATTATATTATATTATATTATATTCTCAGTAATCAAGCACCTTTTTTATAGTCTCAGGTGAGAAGTGTTGTTTTTCTAATCTTCCCCATGTAATGCAAAGTAGTCAATAGCTTGGGTTCAGTAATATTTGTAATGTTTTTTGGGGGGGGGGGGGGGGGGTAGAAGTTACTTTCATATTCTAGTTATATATATATATATTTATATTTACTTAGTTGAGGTCTGTAGGAAATTGCATTTTAAAACTTTGAAGCATTGTTAATACAATACATTTACATTTAGAGACCATATTGACACATTGTGTTGCTTTCAGTTTAAGAATTTCATAACTTTGTCTAAAAAGGTCTTTCAAAAGTCTTAAATTTAACTTCATAAAGCCTGCAGAAACCCTTTCAGGAAACTTTTCTTATTATTAGCGTAAAACCATTATACTTTTTTTTTTCCTGGATTCCTTGATGAGTAGAAAGTTCAAAAGAGCAGCATATCTTTAAAATATAACATTTTCATTAACATTATAAATGTTTTTACCGTCATTTTATTTAAAACTGTTGTGTTAATCTTAAATTTCTACCTTATCTAACTATTAAAAATGACTTTTGTTGATGTCAGGTTTATTCAGTAATAATTTATTAATCATAATATTTATAATATTATGATTAACAATTGTTTTTCATTTTGAAAAAAAGTAGCTAATTAGCTAAATTTGATGTTGAGCAAATTTTTAACTACTTGACAAAACATTTTTATATAATTTTGAAGCACTCTTAGTTATGTCAGCTTCATGACTTAGCGTCACTTTTATATTCATGCATTATAAACTACAACCCATTTCATTTTTATGGTATCATGAGTAGGATGGACGTAATCTTTTTTTTTTTTTTTTTTTTTATTAAACACTTAATAGCAAAACATTCAGCCATAATATGCAGATCGTGTCTACATAAAAAAGAAAAAGAAAATAAAACAATATATATTACAGTCTTCCTTTACTCCTAATTAATCTTGATGCATCCTAAGGGTTTTCAAACTGTCCACAGTTTTATATTAATTACCCAGTACCCAGTTATTCAGAATCACTTTGAATATGCCTTTTTTATTAAATGCATTTTTTTTTCTTCACACTCTCCAAATTCATGTACAATACAATGTACTTAAGGTACTTAACACAAATTTCTTGGTTGCATTTAATTATAGAATCATGTTATTTTTGGAATATATTACACATTGAACCAAATTGTCCAATATACTGCATCTTTAAAAAAAAAGTTTTGCTATCAGATTTTTGGTAAAGAAAATAAGGATCTTAGGGTAACAGCATTAAACCTGAACAGATACATTTACTAGTAGTGGGGATTTTGATTAATTATAGTAACTCAAATATTTTGATTCTTTTCACCAGGTTTGCTTAAATTTTTATTTAATATTGCACTAAATGCAGCGAAACAAATAACAATGTCCAAAAGACACTTCTGCTCTATTGCATAAGTTGTTGAATAATTTTTTGAACAATTTATACATAGTTATAAATTGTTTTTATACATAGTTATATTATCAGTTTTATTGAAGAAACAACTCTTAGATGATGTACAAAGTCTAATGTTTGTATTAACAGTCAAGTAGATTTGTGATGCTTAAAAGCACACTTTAGATGATAGCAGCATTTTCTGGAGCGAGAATAAAGTACTGTACGTCACCTCTGATCCCAGAACAATGGAGGCTGAAATAGATTTTGCTGTTTCTATTCATTCCTGTGCTACTTCTAGACCTGTCATCGTCTTACACCAGTTAAAAAGACAGATCACACTGCGTCTCAATAAATTAGAATGTCATGGAAAAGTTCATTTATTTCAATAATTCAACTAAAATTGTGAAACTTGTGTATTACTGTAAATCCATTCAGTGCACACAGACTGAAGTAGTTTAAGTCTTTGGTTCCGTTAATCGTGGTGATTTTGGCTCACATTTAACAAAAACCCACCAATTCACTATTTCAACAAATTAGAATACTTCATAAGACCAATAAAAAAAAAAGAGCCAGTGAACCGTTTTCTTCAACCAGTTTATTGAATCGAACTGTCCGAAAGAACTACTGGTGATCCGAAAACCAGTGCAACCGGTTCTTGACTCGTGAACGAGTCAGTCTATCGTTTGTTATCTTGCTCGGCTCTGTGTTCATCTTCAGTTCTCTCTTCACAGTAGTTCAGTCAGTGTACTGTTTGAGTAAATGATTTACTCCGGGATATTGGTTTGTTTTAACTCAGAGGGAGTGTCAGCCACATTAAAAAAGTTAACACTTAAGTAATTTGTGGATTAATGGTTATTGGCGATGCGAACCGTTTCAGACGATTCAGTTCGATTTGGTGAACTGGTTCAAGGAGATCCGTTTACATCGAATGATTCGTTCGTGAACCGGATATCACAAACTGCTGTGTTTTGAAATCTCACAACAGACCAGAAGACTGGGCTATGATCTTCTCCACCCTTCCTCCAGACTCTGGGACCTTGGCTTCCAAATGAAATCCAAAACTTTCCACTCAACTTTCTGTTAACATGGTTGGATACAGCACTCTGTGAACGACCAGCTTCTTTGGCAATTAATGTTTGTGGCTTACCCTCGTTGTGAAGGATGTCAATGATTGTCTTATAGACAACTGTCAGATCAGCAGTCTTCCCTATGATTGTGTAGCCTAGTGAACCAAACTGAGAGACCATTTTGAAGGCTCAAAAAACTTTGCAGGTGTTTTGAGTTGATTAGCTGATTGGCATGTCACCATATTCTAATTTGTTGAGATGTGGGTTTTTGTTAAATGTAAGCCAAAATCATCAAAATTAAAAGATCCAAAGGCTTAAACTACTTCAGTCTGTGTGCACTGAATTGATTTAATACAGGAGTTTCACAATTTGAGTTGAATTACTGAAATAAATGAACTTTTCTATGACATTCTAATTTATTGAGATGCACCTGTATGTACAGTATATATATATATATATATATATATATATATATATATATATATATATATATATATATATATATATATATATGTATATATAGAAGAAGGCTGCCCCCCAATGGTGCAGATTTTCACTGCCACACACACACACACACACACACACATACAGTACTTTACACACTGAAACAGACAGCTGTACATTGCTCAGCATCTGATTCTAATACCCTTCCAGGGTTTATGTATAATCTGAAAATGTAGTCTTTGATGTTGCTTTATTTCCCATCTTCCCATTAATATCTTTTTTCATATCTCTGCGGCGATACTACTGCAATAACGTGTCTCTTTTGAGTGTGCCTTTAGTTGGCCAGGAGGGTCTGTGTGCTGCATTATGTCAGCCTTGAAGCACAAATCCAAAGAATATCAGAGAAGGGAAGGGGTCAAGAGCACAGAGGTTTGTAGTTCTCTGCACCTCTCCTTGCTAATCGCTGCCAAAGGAAAAGAGCTGTGACAAACAAACAGCTTTTTCAGCTCACATTCACAAATATTTGTTTACTCTCTCTTCTATTAAGAAAGCTCTCGAAAAGCTTCACGGACATGCTGCCTCACTCTTGTGCCGAAATTCTAAATTACACAGGTTTTACTTAATCAGAAATATTTGTGTCTTTTTCATCAGCGTAATATCATTTGGCCTTTTGCATTTGGTAATTGTGAGACTATGCAAGGCTCTAAAGCATATGCTCTCAGGACAAAGAATACTTGCGATATGATCATCTTAGTCTCACTTGGTCTCCTATATTGATCTATTTCCTTTTTAAACTGAAAATTCGAGCAGGGCATATTAAAGTGTTTTATTATTAAAGTTTATTATTATTCATTTATTTTAGAAAATAGCCAGTAGACTTCAATGGACAAGATTTGCAACTTGCTAGTCAGTGGTGAATGTTATTAGGGGGAGGGGCATTCTGAGAGAGAGCATTTGATTGGCCAAACATAAGTGTAGTGCAGGATGAGTCATCAATATTTTTGCTTTTCACTAGAAGGAAGAGAAATTTAGGATTACACTAGCTTTGTAAACTCAAAGCTAACACACACAGACTAAATGCCACAAAACTCTCATTTTAATTTTATGGGGTCTTGATATACAACGCAATTATTCAAGTTGATAGTGCGTAATTAGTGCTATTGTAGTCATGTATTATAAGTATTATTAAATCAAGGGTTTATGTGGTTCCTATAGAAGTACCTCTTCCCTCACTTAAAGTCCTCATTAGAACTTCAACCACAATGTTTGTTATGCAAGGTATGAAGCACTATAATTACACTGCTTTGCTAATGGCCTTATATTTCACTTCTCTGGAGACATGTCTGCTAAACATAGCTGAAGTCATAATCTTACAGTGAGCACTTAGCAGTTTCTACAGCAGGAATGACTGGATTCGGTGTTTGAAATAAAAAATATATAAAATAATAATAAAAAAAAAATGAAAAAAAAATTTTTCATTTTATGTTTGCATTACCCTTTATGCAGCAAATATGCTTCAATATGCTTTGCTAAGTCTTTAGCATGCATGTGTAATTGTGTGCATGTATAAATACATGTGCGCGTGTCTGCTCACTATAGGCTCTAGGCAGCAGCCGGCGCAGTCAAAGGCGGTCTAATATTAGCACCTCACTGATAGCTTGCTGTATCTGGACGAAAGAGGCTGATAAATGAGTATAGCAGTGGTGGGGCCATGGAGCCGAGGGGGAAGTTTAAAAGGGATAGCATCTCCGTTTTACAGCCGAAAAGCCTACATGCATGTCCCGTCTGCATCATAAAGGATATAATGCTCAATCTACATGTGACACCTAGAGATTAGCCAGAGACTACGAAATCATGAAGCAAGTGAAGGAAAGAGAGGAAGAGGGCAGTATGCTGTTGGTTTGCTTTCCCTCCGCTCCGGTTATTTATTTGATCCCATGCAATGTTGTCCGTCGCAAGCCTCCCTACCTGCTCGGCTTGTCCCTCCCCCATCGGCTCGGGCTCCTCTCCCCCCTTACTCTGCCCAAGCCTGGGGGAGCCAGTTGAGATTAAATGTAGCCTCTATGAGCCAAGCACATTATGCAGCTTTGTTTCTAGGGCCTCTCTCTCTCTGTCTTTCTCCCTCACTTTCATTCTCTTTTTAAAGGATAGTGTTAATGATGCTGGGCATGTGATAGAGAAATTCCAGAATGTCAGTGTCACTGGAAATACCAAATGTAGGAATATTTGACAAGTAAAAATGACAAAAAAAAATAAAAATCAAAGAGCGTGAAAATCTATGCCTTTTTTCGACACAATTTCTCTTTCTCCACCAACATCCTCCCCCCTTTGGGTTGATACTGAGGAGATGTGGGCCTCTGGCTTTAAATGATCACAGCTGTGTGAGCAAATTAATGGATGATATTTCTCTGTTTTCCCGCCTTTCTACAACTTTTTTCAACATGGATTTGTAAAGAGGCAAAGCGGGACCAGGGGTGTCTTGCTTCTACGCTTTCCCCCTCCTCTTTCCAATTTTGCATATATCTCAGTCTGCTCAACTCAGAGAGAGAGGAAGAGTGTGTATTTGTGTGTCCTGAGAGAGAGAGAGAGAGAGAGCGAGAGCGAGAGAGATGGCGAGGGAGGGAGAAAATGAAATGTAAGACAGATACGGAGAGTGAAAGAGAAGAAAGGGGTGTGGAGAGAGCAAGCTAGCGAGTGTAGAGAGCCTGTAACACGGTGCATTGATGCATTTGCTGCGTCTCAGACGTGCTCTTTCGGCAGGACATAGCCCAGGGTTTTTGGCTGTGGCAGGCTGCCTGTTTTCCAACATCCAATCGAGCCAGACCTGGAATAGGGATATACATGTGAGCGGAATTGCCATGTCTGAGCAGCGCTGGACGAGTGAGGTGAAGTGAATGAGTGAGAGTCCTGTGCTGTGTGTGTGTGTGTGTGTGTGTGTGTTCACCCCCTCCTCTCCTGAGATCCAACAGACTGGCATGATTTGCTGGTGGTGTGGCCCTGGAAGCTGCTCTGACTGTCTCTCATCCTCAGTGCCATCACACCACCCTTCGGCTTTTTCTCATCGGCACGCTCTCCACCTCTGCGGCTTTTGTCGGCAAGCTGTAATATGGACATACGGACCTTTGCTTTAATATTACCATCCATTCATCTCTTCTCCTGTCCACCTCTCCTCTCTTTCATTCTTCCTCTTTCGTTTCACGCGAACAGCCTTCCAGTCAGCATGACTGTATGACTATCCCTTTTTCTAGCCTATCAGATCTGCATGATTTTGTCAGCAGGGCTAGCAAATCTGAGAAAATCTGAGATTTCTCTGTCTTTCTTTCTCTTACCCACTTTCTTTGTTGAGCAGGCTGTGAGAGAACTGTGATCGGCTTCATACTCATCCTCATCCTCACACCAGGGTGAGTTTAAAACCATTTTCTGCTTCTCCCCACCCACAGCTGTAACATCTGTTAGTGTCTTCATTACCTTTGTCTGAAGCTGCTTGTATTGGGCTTGCCAGTTAGCCGTAAGCAAAATTGTCTTGTATTATCTTGTATTAACGTATCATGATTTAGGTAATGTTACAGTTCAGTGGTTTACGTTGGGGACACTAGTAGTTCTGTAAGTCGCAGTGTCTAGACGGAGAGCTTTTTATGATTATCGTTGAATGCTTGTAAAGAGAGCTTAGCAAGACAAGAGCTGGTGAAGAGTTTACCTGGAACCAGGGGCAAGTGCTGCAATGTTTGATGTTAGAGACTGAGTTAGGGTGTTGGGGAAAGAGAATGAGAGAGAGAGCTTGCGGGGTGAGGGAGAGATGGGTCAGCGTTGTGTCTAGCTGAAGGTTGCACTTGTTGTGTCACAGACAGACAGACAAACAAGTGTCGGGGGGATTGGGGGATGCACAAAAGCTGTGAGTAGATGGGCCTTTTATAACCATACTAATTTGAATTTTTTGTTTTTGTGGGACACATCAGTGTGCTCGAATCTTGTCACAGGTTGGCAGTCAGTCTGCAAATGTGCCTCTCACAATCCCTGAGACCCTAACTTGTGACGTTTTCCTGTTATGTGCACGGGTTAGGTTCTTGGGAGCTGAGAGGGGCACTCTCTCATCAGCCTGTCGGTGTTGGAAACAGACATTTTAGTCAACAGTGAAGCACAACTGTGAGAGGAGAGAGGAAACAGCTAGCCATGTGTATAAAGGGACAGTGTGCTTTGGAGGATGGGGGGGGGGCATTGAAGAAATGCCGGCATACAGGTCATGTGATGCACTAGTGGGTAGGATCAGCTGAGAATTAATTGTTAGAGGGATAAGGTTAGAAAGAGGAAATATGATTCCTTTGTATTTCTTGAGTTCAATTTCAAATGCTGCCAGGCAAGGGCCTTGAACACATGTTAAAGGGATAAAATGAAAACTATGTCTTAGTTTAGTCACCCTTATGTTGTACGTATGATTTTTGAGTGGAACACAAAAGAGGATATTTTGAGAAATGTCTCTCCACACAGTGGAAGTCAATGGTAACCAAGGCTGTACCAACATTCTTCAAAATATCTTCTTTTGTGTTCCACAGAAAAAAATCATAAAGGCCTGGAACGATATGAGGGGGACTTATGTTTATGTGTGAACTATCCAACCAATATCTTACATTTATCCCGATTTAATTCCACATCTCTTTTTCATTTGAGAGCAGCACAAAGTACTATGGAGAGCGTCATGCTAAAGGCTCAGTACACTTGTGTTTGACCTCAGAGAGCCCTCAACTGCTCACTTTGTAGATGTGAACGTCATCTTTTTAATGTCTGCTGAGTCATATGTGAGTTTGTGTGTGTGTTCCCTCGTGTCCCTCATGCTATGTGATATGGCTTTAGCATGTAGCATGGCTAATGTGGTATGCAAGCGCTGACAGGGCCTTACTTTTTTGGTTGTTGGCTAACCTAGATGTATATCCCTTAAGGCACTGGATCATAAATATTAGCAACTGGAAGACCACCAGAGATCCCTACTACAAAATAATTAAATTTGGTGAGAAGCATTGTGTTATGAGCACAAATGTCGAGAGATGGGGTTGTCTAGAGTTCACCCACGCTCTTTCATGATTCGTTCCATTTCCGTTGTGTGTTGGCGGAGCATTTGTCCACTGTTGTGGCACGTCTGACTGCTGTTTAAAATGACATTGCGGCAACATTTCAACAAAGGAATGATGAAAATAAAGGCCAATGAGTATTACCGCAGTCTCTACACAAACACCTTTAGAGTTTAAGACCTTTTTTGGCATTTAGAGAGACAATGAGAGACTGCTTAATGAGATAACGGCTTGCCTATAGTTCATGGATGATGCATTGCTGCATTTAAGGCATCAGCCACTGCATCGTACGTATAATGCATGGTGCCATTACGCCCACATCCCTGTCTGTCTTTCTCTCTCTACCCACCATAACACCCACAAGATCTCTCTCTACCTCTCTCTATCTATCGGTACCCACTGTCGCATTAAAAAAACTCTCTTCATCACAAACCTTGTTGCTGCTATGGCAGACATTGAGCGCTTTGGAGTTTGAGGTGGGATATGTGATACTTTATCTTGGTACATGTCCAGGTATCCATGCTCTTGCTCTCTAAGAGGATTTGTCAGGTACATTCTACTTAGATTGCTTGCTGAATTTCCGATGGAAATCATCAAGCTTTCGTACACATTTCTGAGGGTTTCCAAATGAAAATGAAAGGCTTGCAGTAGCCGGTCACCTTTATAGCATAGCATGGCTTAATATTGCTTTACCCCTGTCTCTGCAGTACTTTGCTCTGGAATCTAGGCTGCAGCTCTATTGTTCACTCCTGTCTTTCTGCGCTCACGTTGCACTCCACTGGCACTGGGACAGCCTCCCTGAGCCTGGCCCACTTTTAAGGTGGACCGGTAAACGTGGACGAAGCCATACAGTCGAGTTTAAGGCAGACTGTGACAGGTTTACTGGCTTGGAACAAAGGCTGCCGCAGTGAGGAAGGTTGTGCAGGTGGGGTGTTAGATCGTGCCAGGGTGGGTGACGCCCATGGCTAAGCAACACCGGGCCGTCTCTTCCAGAACCATCCAGACAGGTCCATTTTATCTGCTGAGGCTTCATATCCATTGTCCCACCATAAGAGTGTCCGTAGATATCCTTCTGAAATGCTAAAGCACCTCAGGTCTAAAATTAGTGCAAAGACAGCCATTTTGATGGAAAGAGATTATTACTTATTATTGAACTGTGGAAGTTAAAAGTTGCGTATGTGAGGTCGTTTGGTACAGTGACTGTTGCTACTACAACCACCCAACAACGATTACTCTGATTGTGTTTTCATGAAAAAGTGTCTGGACTCATGATGGTGACCCCGTTTGTTTGATTGTTTATCACAGTGTTCTTTTTTTATCATGGCAAGATGGTGTGGAAAGCTCATTGTCTGTCAGAAGCAACAATATTTTCCATGCCCACAGGTGGTGTTGCTCAGTATTTGGTTGACATATAAATGGAAGGAGAGACTGATCCAAATTCTATCCTGAGACCTAAAATAATGGTTCTACAGTGCTCAATAATGTAATAGAGGTCGTGGCTGAATGCCTGCCTACTGAGCAGTCACATGGAGAAGGTATGTACGGTACTTGTCCATGCTCTTCATTGTTCTATTGGACTCTTTGGAGTCAGTGGGCAGACTGAATGTACATGTATAGTCAGTAGTGATGCGCAGGTCATCTCATAGCCCATGGACTCCATGGTTGAAAAAAACCTGACCCGCGCATCACTAATAGTCAGTAGTGAAGGATGCATTTCAGCTATTTCTACTAAGCACGCAATAGATGATCATGTGTGTGTCTGTCATACCTTCATCCACATTTGACATTCCTGAATACTTTCCCCCTTGGGACAAGGGTAGGCCACAGCTAATGCACTGCTGCTAAAGAGCACAGCTGTGTGTGTGTAGAGAGAGAGCGTGTGTAATCATAGTAATAATATATTAGCTAGTCTGAATAACTGACCAATATTTTACCATTTTGACATTATCTGCATAAGCTTTCTGATAACCAGAAGTGGTACACTTACAATTAGTCATTTAGCAGATTATCTGTGTCAGTTCCAAAATCAACCAATAGCCCAATCAAAAACATTTTCTATTTCAGTTATTTCATTGAATTAAGTTGTTTTATGCATAAATCAGCATTATATTGACTACCCCTCCAGGTTTCAACATGGGTCCATATGGTTTGACCACTAGTGTACCTGTATGATGGAGAATGTCTGCATCTACACAGGTCCATAGTAGTGGCACAGGCTCAGCTGCTTACTTCCTTCATGATGAGCATCGAGTGAGCTTGCTATTTGCATGGCCATCTGCACAGACAGGCAGGCAGACTGGCTCCTCGGACCTCAGTACAGGTTAGAGCAGCTTAAGGATTACCAGCACAGGCATAGGAAGATTAATCAGCTCACAGGCCTAACCTAATTAAGCCAGCGGGGAAATGTCACCAGTGTATATCAACAAGCCTTTCTCTTTCTCTCGGCCCTGCCCAGCTCAGGAATGCACGGATAGGCCAGCCCTCTCATCCTCTGTCCCGGACTATCCGTGGAGCTCACCGAGCAGAACAGTATTCCTTTCACTGCACCCAGGTCAGTTGTTCATATGAAGACGGCCTGGAAATCCCCTTGGTTACAGTGGGAATGTGCTGTTTCGTCGGACCTGTTCTGGCTCATCTTATCCGGCCTTACTGAACTCAGTAGCCGCGGTGGCTAATGGTGTGAGATTACCTGTGTAACATTCTTATTCATTAACTCAGCTAGTAACTGAGTAAAATTTTTGAATAACTGATTAAACTAAAAGGGATGTAGAAAAGATCTGAAAAATTATTGGGACACAGAATTTACTTTAGGAGCCTGGTGAGCCATGAATATTAATTAGGTGATGTATTGTAACATTCCAGCTATATTAGGATCACTGCTTTCCAATTGCACTTCTGCTCAGCTGCCGGGGTCATTTTATGTGTCTGGCTGCAACAAAACATAAAATGGCAAGCTCTTAAATTGAAATGAATGCTCTAAAAGTGGGTGGGGACAAATCTTGAAATGTCTAAAAATGGAAGAACAATAAACTGTAGCAGCTGTACTTAAGGTTGCCAAAATTATGCAGTTGTTTTGTGATCTCATCTGAAACTTTCTGAGTAATGTTATTAGTGGAATGCCCTATCATATCTGTTTAGTGATTATCATTGACATAATCAATAAAACACTACCATTGAAAAGTCTGGGGTTGATAAGATTTTTAAAATGATTTTTTTTTTTTTTATTTAAAGAAGTTTCATATTGCTCACCAAGGCGCATTTATTTTAATGAAAATAAAGTGAAACAGTAATATTGTGACATTTAAAATAAAAATTTTCTATTTCATTACATTTTAAAATGTAATTTATTCCTGTCATTACTCCAGTCTGTAGTGTCACATGATCCTTCAGAATCATTCTCATATGCTCACTTACTACTCAAGAAACATTTCTCATTATTGGTTATTTTATTTTATTTTTTATTTTTTTTTTTGCACTCAATCAGAATTTCTAAGCATGATAATCAGTCTTCGCCTCTATGTACTGTACGCAAGTCTCTCAGTAATCACACATTGTGACTGATTAATTTGTCATTATTAAACATTGTCTCTTTTGGCTGTGGCCCTGTTCCCTCGGGAGCCAGGAATTGTGTCGCTGTAGTGACTGTTGTCAGTGCGATTTGCATGACAGTGGTTGACATTTTTTTCTCAGCGATTTGCTAGGGGCAGCTAGTGGCCAGGTCTCAGAGTGCTGAGAAAAGCATGGTGGCAGCTCCGTCTCTCAATCTGTCATCAACAGCAGCACTGCATGTGTGTGTGTGTGTGTGTGTGTGTGTGTGCTGCCATCAAATAAGCCACAAAGGAAATTCAAATCATGTTTCTCACACTTCCACAAGCACCTTGAGGAAATAATGGCCCCAGTGCTGTAAAGGGCAATGCTCATTGGTAATGGTATTACAGATTGCCAGAGCTGTATCCTAAAGCCTCCCCAATTATATGGCACATGACATACAAAGCCTTCGTTCCCACTGGAAGTCTACGCATATTATAAATGTGTTCAACTGTCAAACTTATTAATTCTTTCCTGCAGTGCGATCATGCCCATGTATTATGATGTCTGGCACAGCATTAGACGCTTTCCGTTATTTTGTTGTTTCAGGACACAGTTCAGTCTCTCATATCTCAATCTCATTTGATGTTGAATTAGTTTGGCATCAGCTTCACATAACCTTATAGGATTGGAGCTGCCGTGCTGCTATGGCCAGAATATTGATAACAGATGTTCAAATGGCTTATCAGATCATTGCTTGCATGCCAAAGTGATCTCTCATTATTATGAGTTATTGTTATAATAAGCTGTTGTTTTTGTTTGCGTACTTGTATTTGTGTATTATTTCAGAGTTTATTAAAGATTAGCATGGGGGATTTATTGATGCTATATTGAAGCCGCAATGTTTAATAAATGTATGTTTCGATCTTTTTAAAATGCATTTTGTCAAAAATATATGGAGGAGGATTTTATTTTATATTGTATTGGATTTACGTATATTGAATTTTTCTATGGATGTTTGTGAAATTAAAACATAAAATAACATTTCATTTATATAGTAGCT
Organism: Carassius carassius; assembly: GCF_963082965.1. Classification (NCBI taxonomy): domain Eukaryota; kingdom Metazoa; phylum Chordata; class Actinopteri; order Cypriniformes; family Cyprinidae; genus Carassius; species Carassius carassius. The sequence continues at coordinate 13,231,291 of NC_081795.1, read as the reverse complement.
TCATATAGTAGCTTTTTTTTTTGCTTGATTCATTTATTGTCAAGAGCCTTTTTGAATTTGCCTGAGCATGTTCAATTTTATTTAAATTTAGTTACTTTTTTTAATAAAAAACAAAAATGACATGCACATTTTCAGCAACAGGATTGAGAGTGTGCTGTTGAAATGAACAGCAGCACAGGAAGAGATGGTGGGTGCTGTGGGGGAAGACTGTCACTGTCTGTGTTTGTGACTATTGACTAACCTGAACAGAGAGACAGAGGGCAGGCTGGGTGTGAGCCATCGGCCTCAGACTGTCCTTCCTGTCCTCTGCTTAGAAAACATGTCAGACATGCATCCAGAGATCCCTGCTTTGGATGGACAGCACGTCTTCTCCTTTCCTCAACCTCCAGGACAACATAATACACAGTGCTGGCTTGTCCTGATGTTAAGAAAAACCAATGCAACCAAAAAATACAGAGAGATAAAATAAAGATCTTTAGAGGTTTGAACCTTAGACCACCTTTTCAAACATTGCAATAATGACAAATTGAACATTTTAAATCAGCTTTATAGAAAACCAGGGTTAGTTGTCATGCTTTTCACCTTAATTAATATTTTCTGTTTAGGCACATAGGAGAGTACTGTATGTGAAAACACTTTTGAACATCCCTTCTAATTTTGCCCAGGAAAGCTCCAGCTTTTTGACATTAAGAAGGAAATGTTGTCACACTATACATATATGCCTATTGGTTGCCATTAAGCATCTTATTATTAGATTTTTAGTCTAATGTAACAAAACAAAAATGTCATGAAACAAAAATAATGAATGAAACAAAAATGTAAAGGTTAAAGTATAAAAATGTCATAACGTTTGGTTTTCACTTGTTCATCCAATAATATTACAATATGGTTATTGTACGAATTAAAATATCGATTTTTAATTAGCATGGAAAAAATTAAGAAACTAGTTGGAAAACAATTTTTGGTTAAAAAAATTATTTTGGAAACCAAAATGAAACAAAATCTCAGCTAGGATTAAAATGCGTAATTGTATTTTTAACTCCAGCTCTTAGTCGATTGGTAGATTGTACAACTCCTCCATGTGACAATTAGCTGACTTCTATCCCCTTTTTGAATGGCTATATTAACAGTACTAATTGTTCTGAAGCATTTTTACGTTTTTTTAAAGACATGAATCTGAAGTTTGCTGTCAGTGGTGGAGGTGTGTGTATGTGTTTGAGTGCAGTTGCAGGTCGCAGTGAAGATGTGTGTGAGGGGAATGGTGAGATGGCTCAGGGACTAAGCCTGCTCTTAGTCTGCCATCTCAGTCAGGAAAGCCTCTGTAGATTATCCTGGAGCTGACAGCAACCAAAATAGAATGAGCCTGATTCTCTCTTTTTTTGTATATGTGTGCACGCGCTGCCCTTTTTCTTAGTCTCTGTCTGTCAGTCTCTTTTTCTCCCACACAGTTTCCCTCCTGCTGTGACGTTTTATTCACACTCTCTCCGAATCCTGTCCTCACATGGCTTTTGGCCTACTTATTGAATTATCAAGCTTCAGTGTTTCTGGGTAAGTGAACGTGTGAATGCCATTGTGTTTGCATGTGAACGAGTGACCACACCCCATTGATTTGTGAAGAAATCAGATCCAAACCCACGATTGGCGCGGCGTTCCTTCCAGGGCTCAGCACAAATGTTTGTCTGCCTAATGGTTTTAAAACCATCCAGCAACTGTCTTTATGTAATTGTCACTTCCATGATGTACCTTGTTTAGAATTGATCTCGAATAGCAAGCAATCCCAATGCAACGTGTGTGTGAAAGCTGTTATTTTTCCAGGCCACCATGAGCAATAGCTCCCTGCGTTTGTCAGTTTAAGACCCGGAGTGATAATAAGCCCTTTGTCTGTTTGTGTCTGTAATTTACAGTCCTTTTGTTTTGAATATAATGTGCTTTTTTTTAATTGTTACGCATTGAAACCTTGTATGTTTTCAGATAATATGTGAATCTAACAGCCTTCATGTCAGACACGGACTTCAGGTCACAGAGTTTAGGCTCCGCAAGTTCAAGAAAACACTTCAACAATGCCGTAGCAAATGGCTGTTACATTATCAGACCCCAAGGACGCTTTTCTGGGTAAACCTGCTGACCCCACGCAGGCTCTCTGCTGTGGCTCTGACATCGGTGTCAAATATCCTGACTTTGTCTTGATTGTATTAAATCTGCAAAACACAAATTAAAATCAATGTAAAAGAAATAATCGATGACATACTTTGGCTTTCTGCGGCTCCTTTGTTTTCTCAGCTCACAAGGATGAGTGAAGGCAGGTTAATGGGGACAGTGGGCCGAAAGCCATGGGGGAAGGGCTTTTTTCATGCAGGCTATAGCAAAACTATCCATTTCAAATTTCCTGCTTCATAATCATCATCTCCTTTGAGGGTATTTGAAGAAGCATTGTAATAAAGAACATGCCTGGACCCGAGAACATGTGTCAAGACAAATATTTTAGATGGTTAGAAGCATTATTCAACAAAAGTTGCAACCATTTCAAAGTTTAAGATTTGAATAAAGTAATCCATTTCATTAATGATTAACTAAATGAAGCACTTTTACAATCATTTATTTGAATATATTCAGAAATTCAGAATTTACATTAGAAAGTTGTATAAATTAACAGCAATTCCAAAAGAAAACTGCCAGTTCACAATAGTTATCAATAGCTTATTTTCTAAATGTAATCATTCTGATGGACCACATCCACAGAGGATTTAAAATGCATTCAGATGTTTAAAAACTGATGAATGTCTTTCTGTTTTGCAAAACATTTCACAAAAAGTTTGTTAGGTTGCTTGGACACTTTCATCCCTCAACGTTCAGTATACCTAAGCAATTATGATTTTGAAGACAGCATATTTATTTAAGCGATAATGAGGATAATGGGCTGTTTTGCGTTTATGCTGACTCGAGTTTTCAGTCTTTGTTTTAGTTTAATGTGTTCTGTTTGTTTGTGGTCAATTCCAGGGCACTTTTGTTTTCTTTCAGCAGGGGTAATAAACCCATAATGCTGTCGGTCACATTGATTTAGTTTTAATATCCTCCGCTTCTCATTTTTCCTTACTAATCATTATTGATGTTGCTTTGATCTTCAGCAACGGTTTGTTTTGTGAATACTGAAGAGCCCTGCGTATGTTAGGAATCAGGAATCTACAGCACTCTGTATCTATTTCTAATTATTAATCGCTTTTATTAGCCACTTTAATAGCAAGGATATTTTCAGTGTGTTGCTATAGAAACAATACGACAGTTATTTATATAACAATTAACTGGGTTGATTTTCAGGTTGGGTTTTTTTAAGCATATTTGTGAGTGGAAGAATATACTTTGAGGAAACCGGTGGTCAACTATTTTTAATAGTCTCAGATCTCTATAAACAAAGCTTGTATGTCTGTAAAAGTTCCAGTACAACTTTAACTGTTTTTTCCCCCTTTTCTCTCCTGCAGTACATAACAAATCATCAAAGCCGGGATTACAATTTCGTGAAGGAGCAGCTTTGACTGCTGGAAGACTTAAGCGTATTAGCTTTAAAACCAAGATGGGAGTTTCAAGTGATGTATGGCAGACTTCAAAGATGTTTTAATCTGTCAGTAGGCATGCACTTGCAGAGGCAATTTATATTAGGACACAGTGTTTCTTCTGCCTGCAATCAGTGGCTACTTTGGCTAGACCCAGTCTGATGTTAATGTTAACCTTTTATTAAACAGCTGCACTTGTTTCCTCTTGTTTCCTTTAGAGTCGTCTTTAGATGCACAAAATTAACTGATTATGAATACTGACTCCTGAAATAGTTTGACAGTTAAGTCACACTTAAAAATGTACATTTTAGTTGCATTATATCAGTATATCAAACCAAGTGTCATTTATTTTATAGAAAAACAACACAAACATACGTTTTGATCAAAATATTTCACAAAAGAGTTTTGTTGGGTTGTTTGGACACTTTCTGTTTAGTGTAACTTTAGTAACATTAGTGTAACATGTTCAGTGTTAATTGGATGAATTACAGCTGTGTTTACTCTGATTGGACACATGTAGTTGATACGATGTCCAACAGGTTCGGCAGTATCTTGTGGTGTGACATGCTAAGATTTATCTAAAGATATTTGAAAGCTATTTGTTTTTCCACATGTTCTATGCATTTTGTATGACCTTATTAATTGAAAACTACGAACACAATGAGAATGAGAATGAAAAAAATGATATGATCAGTAAGTCATGGCAGCTTATGTTTTTACATTAAATCATCAACTTTTTATATATGTTATATGAATTTATTATTTGTAACTTTTTAAGTTGGTTTAATGTCATTTATGTTGAAATGACAACCAAGTTGACTATTCTAAAAAATTGAAGGCACCAACTAAACGTTTTTACAGTGAATATTGGTGTAAGTGTAAATGTGTAAATATCCACACCTACTGTATATAATGAGTTGGTATTAACTGAAATTATATGCAATAAATTAAATAGCAGAATTTATTTCTGGAGCTCTAGCATCATTGGTTTACAACTGCGACTTGGTCTCGCTTATGTGTCCAAATAATTTCTGAGGACAGTTTTTTTAAGGTTCATTTCATGCAGAAAATTTGAACATTCCTGCAAATACACAATATTTCTGATAAATGTCATTTCAGGATGTACTCATCCGGGCTCAAACAGCATCCACAACAGAGTAAAATCACCTCAATATCATCATCATGACGTGGAAGATTAATTTATCCCAGAATAACCTGGATAAAAGGATATAAAGCCAAAACTTAGAAGAGACTGTGTTTAATTCAAGTGTGCTAATTGTAGTACTGTTTTTATTGTTACTTAAAACTACTGTTCAAGGGTGATAAAGCTTTTATTTTGCACTTGTTTTTTTTTTATTACAAATTATATATCAGCCTAAGTATTTGAACATTCATTTCATAATTTAGTGTCACATACTTTTTTTTAACTCTTTTTAAATCCTACAATACTCTGTTTATTCACATATAAATTATCAATTCCAGTATATGAACTTTTATACCACATAATAAAAAATTAAGACTGTATTTCTTGTTTTAATCCTGTGCTTTTTTTCCCCTGTTTTTCTTTCTCCTCGTCACTTAGTCGGCTGTGTCTTTTTATGGATTGCCAAACACTCTTCATATTAAGCATTAGGAACTGTTAGATGTGTGCACACACACACACACACAATTGAATTTACCCTTTTCCAAACATGTTTCTGTTGGGAATTTTCAAATATTGGCTTGTGCAAACCCTACAGTTATGCTGAAAGGAGAGCAGTGTTTTCCGAGAATATGGCCATGCCTGAGGTGAGGGTTTTTTTTCCACTTTGAGATTATTCATCTGTTTGTTTTGAGCTGTTCGTTTGTCATCAGCATGGCTTCCTTAATGTTCTGAGGTTTATATTAAGAAAATATAGAGAAAACAAAGACAAAACATCTCAATATTGAAACGTTTCTCATTTAAGCACTACAGGAAATCACTGTGAAAAGCACACCGTGATTCTGCCGCTCTGTTTTACCTGAAAGTGTTACAAACTGATGGAAGTCACGCCTGCATGATTTTTGGAGCTGAATGTCACTGTGTGTTTGTCCAAAGCCCCTTTCACACTGCCATCGGACCCGGCATATTGCCGGAACATTGCCGGGTCGCCTTCTGTGTGAAAGCAACCACAGCGCTCGTCCCGGGTTGAACCCGGCAATGTTACTAGGTCCCCAACCCGTGTTCAATGCCGGAATCAATCCCGGGACGAGCGCTGTGTGAACAAAAGCCAGATCTAATGCCGTGTCGAAGTGATGAACTGCGAAACCGGCTGTTTTGAATAAAGATCAACGTTGGCGACAAAAAAAATATGTGCAAACTGTAATGAAGTTGAATGTCTAACTGTAATCAGTTAGTTCCTCACTTTCCGCGCTGACGGCGAGATCGTTTGCTTGCTTCAGTGAAAGTATAACGTGCCTAGCGTTTTCGACTCGTACATTACACGTCACGCCCTGATGTCAAGTGTCGTTACGGGATCTTTACGGGTTGTGTGTGAAAGCACGCACATATCCCGGGTAATCACTGGCAGTGTGAAAGTGCAAAATCTAGCGACCCGGGAACAATTGCCGGAAAACTTTACCCGTGTATTTGCCGGAATGGCAGTGTGAAAGGGGCTTAAGACACTCTCCCTCATTTAATGTGAAATGTTGCAGTGTGATTTCATTCAGGAAGACTCTGAATGTGTTTTTTTTTTTATTTTGCTTGACTATAAATAGCAGATAACGGCTTTTTCCGGTTCGAGAAATAGGTTCTCTGGAATCGGATTCCAAGCCAAGCAACACTTTCTTTTTAAACAAGCAAATATGCAGGACATGTATTACCATGTTGAATTAAGAGTGCCGCTTTTGAATAGACTTGGAGCCCTGCCAAGTCTACAAGAAAGAATTCAATCATTTACAGTAAAACACGAGGCTCTGGATCATACGTTTGACATAACAAAGTTTTTCTAAATAACAGAAATGACTCATCTTAAAGAGTTTAAATTTCACGGCTGAAAAATAGTTAGGATTAATCTTGTGATTATAATTATTATCAGTTTATTTTGAGAAAGGCAAGACAAATAGCATTTGTCTTATTTCTGTTAATTTATGTTGTATGAGCTTTGGGAGAAATTTCATACTAATTTCAGTTACAATTAATTTCCAGCACACAAAGGCATCAGTTAAAGATATTTTCTGTCATTTATAGATACAATTACTGTTTCTTTGGAAGAAAAAAAAAAGATTTCCCAGATCAATCAAAACTGTCAACTGATCAGTCAAAAAATATATATTTTTAAAAGGAAAAGCCACTTGTTGAGTGTATTTTTGTACAAATTGTACACATTTCTGTACATTTTTTTTTACTCAAATTTACTTAGAATTTTTTTTATATTACATTTTAATTTTAAATATTCAATTAACATTTCTGTTAGTATTCAGCATGCATGTGATATTATCTAGAAGTCCTGGTATTGTTTATCTTTAAAACTGTATTGATTTAATAATTTCCCATAACATAACATTTTTCTGCTTCATAAAACCATTTTCTTATACTGTTTGTTTCTCTTTAATTAGATCATGATGCACAAGGACAAATAAATGATTTGTTTGGTTTAATTCATCTGAAAACATTTTTTTCCCATTCTTTCAAATGCATTTGTTTCAGTGCAAGGCTAATTTAGGGTTTATTTCAATTTTATACTTCAAATTCTTTTGGAAAGGTTTATCACACGTCATATGCATAAGTATTTTCCTGCTGTGTCAATAGATGCTGACCTCACCTGGAACTGTTCAAGGGCATTAGAGACCTGCTTGAGCTTACTGTACATTCACACACACACACACACACACACACACACGGTCGATATAGCAGAGCTGTGTGTGGTAGCGACTGCGGCTTTGATTTGTGCATTTCCCTTGTCCTTTGTCAAAAGCAGTCTGAGAGGCAGAGATTTGAGGGTGCTGAAGTACGAGGCTCCATTGAAGTGTTAAGAGTGCGCATCTTTCTTCCTCTTTTCTTCCTTCCCTACCGTTCATTTTCGTATTATAGGAGTATTTATTGTGTGGGCAGAAAGTGAGGGGAAAACGGGAGGGTCTGTGAAGGGGGCTCTCTCTATTAATATAGGAGGCAGGTTCCCACACGCGGAACAATGCGTTAGTCATGCGAGGCGGTATTGTCGGAGCGGCATAAACTACTACACCATGCTGGAAGTCATTAGAAGTGTTCGACCTAAAGCCGCGCTGCAAAGACCGACCGACCGAGCGCTGTGTGACATCAAAGTACCGCGAGAGCGATTCGAACGCAGGAGCGTCTGCTCTCTACAGCTCTCACGGTCTTCAGGTCGAGCCAGTGTTGCCAGACGTACGATAATTATCGTATTTGTACGATAATTTTTACCTCTGTACGATGTACGATCAATACTGAAAAAAATCCCGTAATGTACGATAATTCCAGAATTTTATGAAAATTTAAATGATAGTAGTTGCAGTCATAGGGCTTCTTTACTCATAAACTAAATCGGCTCATTACAGACACTCTAAATGCGTTCGTGTGCACCTGAGGGTGTGTTAAGAATGCAGTTGAGTGCCCTGCTTTAAAGCCAACGAGCACTAGTTGCGGTCCATGACAGCAAGAACCCCTTCAACATCTGGCAACACGCAGGATTCCGATGACAGCGGCTCAGATGTGGAGTTAACTGCACCACGCAGTAGTGATGGGATTTATGGCTCTTTGACGGGATCCGGATCTTCGCGATCCGTTCCTTTCAAAGAGCCGTTCAAAAGAACGGCTCTTTTGGCTCTTTTTAAATATTTAGTCAGTTTTAAGAAGCCAGCTTGGAGGCATCTCAGTTTATCCTGGAAATAATCACTGGGAGGAATGATGAGGTGAGATTTGTAGTCAAATAATTAAAACTCAGATATCACACACCAATATCTGAGTTTGAATTATTCTGAAATATTGATTATTACCTCGTTTGTCATGTGTGGACTATATTCAATAGGGTTGCACAAATCCCTCTGCTTAGACAGTGACAGTATTTAAAGTAGATAAAATTAGAATAAATAAAATGGAAATGTCTATACTACATACTATTACTACTGTAAACTTTGCAAATAGGACATCAGCCCCTTCAAGTCAATGAACAATAACAAAGTGGGCTGCAATGAACATGCACAACTAATAACTAATATCATCACGCTATAAAGGGTTGGCCTGCGCTGGGTGCGCCCCTCCCCCATAACTGTTCTGTCTCGCGGAGGAGCTCATTTGTGTGCATCTGTGTGAAACACGCATAGGATAAAAGAACGACAGAAAGAACGGCTCCCCTCCAGCCGCGACTCGGCTCCCATCGTTCATGTTTATGAGCCGTTCAAAAGAATCGGTTCGTTCGCGAACGTCAGAACTCTACCACGCAGCAACAGCTAAATTCCTTCTTCACTGGACGCGACAAAGCAAGTGTTAAAAATCATTTAAATATGTTTTAATATGCGCCGCGAAGCAGACAGTCACTGAAAATAATGGGATAGTATTTTGTCTCACTGCTTCCGTCCAACAATACGCCTTGTTATCTATTGTGGTAATTTGCAGGTAGTGTCAAAATGTTGTTGGTTTAGAATAGATAAATAACCCTTTTGACTCGTGTACGATAATTTTCTTCCAAATACGATAATTTTGAACTTCTGGTACGATACTTGGAAATTTCCAATCTGGCAACACTGGGTCGAGCACACCTAATAGCTGAGGATCCGCAGAGATGCACGTCATGTGTTTCAGAAAGCATGTGTGTTTCTCTATGCGCTGTGTGTCCACTCCTTAGTCACCGTCTACAGTTAATTCAGGTTGTTCTAAACCCCCGTGCGCCGCGGTCGTGAATGAAGCCGGCAGACATGCTGATAGAAAGACTTGCACGGAGTCAGAGGAAATTGCAGATTGTATCTGCCAAGTTCAAATGCACTTTCACCCCCCGTCCCTCATCTTCCCTTCCTGACATTCTTCTCGCTGCACAATCGGCCGTCAGCTAGGTATGCGTTCATTCATTGTGTGCGGCAGGGGGTCCATCACTTCAAACCGGCCCGTGTGAAAGAGGGCTGCGAAGTCCCACGGAGTCCCCTGAGCCGTGAGCGGAGCAGACAGGCGTGACTGGATCGGCAGACATCAAAGTGGATGAAGCCCTGCCCCATCATCCTGCACTCTCAACCCGCCCGGGACAGCCTTCATTAGGACACAGTTACATGGGTCAGAGACATCGAAGAGTGCCCGTGATAAAGAAAGGGGAA
>NC_081795.1:12871464-12916464 GCF_963082965.1 Carassius carassius | reverse complement strand
ACAGCACTTCCACATCCACTTGCATTTGTGACTGCAATGCAGACAAGTTGTGAAAGAATGTTCTTGTCAGGTTTTATTTACAAATGTGATATTAATGACTATGGCTTTACACGTCCCTGGTGTCTAGGGTCAAACACCAGAGGTTTAATCTCATTTTAAGAACATCAATGCATGTCTGTATGGATGGCCCTCTGACAGTTCTGACAGTGACCTGTGCTTCACAATCAATGCTTGTGTTTTATTTAAAATGTGTCACTGTAGCTTACACACTGTAAATGCATATATATAAGGCCCTGCTAGTAGATACTGTAACTGCACCATAATATTTCTCCATTAACAACCATTCAGAAGGAGCTGTGTATTCTGATGAGAGAACATTTTGGATATTTTTCCGCTTTTGCTGTCTTTTAATGTTATGACTCAGAATGGTTGTGGGCCAGTTAAAAGCATGGAATCTTAAAGGGATACTCCACCCAAAAATTATTCTTATTGTTATAATTTATCATAATTTATGCCATCCTATATATATATGACTTTCTTTACTCAGATGAACACAAACAAAAAAAAACTACAAAAAATATCTCCAAAGAACAAACACAATGGTAATCCTTATGACAACAGCTGATGAGTCAAGAAAATAAAAATACTAATATTTCAAAGTTTTTAAACTAAAAACCAGTGATACTTTAAAAGGTTTAAATGATAGTTTAAAACAGTGATAGTTTAAAAGGTGTAAATCATTAGTATTTTTTTATCACACACCTATCATTTAACATTAGAGGACATTGATTCGCTGTCATGTTCACTCTGTCTGGTTTTTGAAGCTTCAACTTTTTAGTCCCATATACTTGCATCATATGGATTCACAGAGATGGATTATTTTCCTGATTATTTATCTGAAGAAAAATATTATTGTGTCTGGGACAGCATGAAGGTGAGTAAATGATGAGAGAATTTTCATTTTTGTGTGAACTATCCTTATAGATGGTTTCCAGGGATTTAGAATTTTTCTATGGATTCTGAGAAGAAAATGTACAGTTAAACTACACAAAGTTTGTGTAGCCAAGAGTTCAGCAGTGTGGTGGTTTCTGCAGTAGTTTGTGACGTCCACAGAACATGCATTCCTATCAAACATTATGCGCCACATCAGTTAAGTTAACCCTCAGGCTGGAGAGGAACTTCTTTTTGTGGCTGCAGTGTTCTTTTACTCCATAAAGTTTGCAGGAAAGTCTGTCCCTAGAGTTCTTAAAAGGTTTGAAGCAGGGATCTCCAAACTCAGTCCTGAGTAAAAGAGTTTAACTCCAAGTTTCCTCAAAACACCTGCCTAGAATTTCCTAGATTGCCTACTAAGATGATAATTAGCTGATTCAGGTGTGTTTAATTAGGGTTGGAGCGAAACTCGGTTTGAGACCCCTGGTTTACGGTGTAGATCTCGGATAACAGATATTGTAGCTCTGTATCATTAAACACATCTGTCAGCAAACCACCAGTGCACAATTACTTTATTCATAAGCTTATATCATTGTGCAATATACATCTCATGAGAACATGCATTACAATGCAACAACAGGCCCATCACATTCAAAGTGTGTCATATAAAGCATGAAAAGCTATGTATATAAAAAATAGACAGTAAAAAGTAACCTTAAATTAAATGTACACTCATTTTCATAAAACGTTTTTGCACCCTTGACTGATGCTTTTGTCTATCCACAATCCACTCCTCAGGGACTGCATGTAGTTCATACTTATCATCCCCTTACACTCCATCAGTATTATCTCCACCTCCACAAGGCCTAAACAAGATGCTGAAATGGTTAATGCTTCCATCGGGAAGGCTGACAAAAGAAGGTCAAGGTTATTTTGCTTAAAAAATCCCAGCAATTTACTGAAATAGTATTTATTTTCTTTGCTTTTTTAAATGTTAAATCCACTCTGCTTTAAATGAGGCACTAATGTTTTGATCTTCATACAGAAATGACAGGTGATTACAGTTTGATTTTGCTGAATGTATTATTTAAGGTTTCCTGCTGTTAGTTGCTGAGAACATCTAACAAACATTATAAATGTGGGACACAACATTGCAGACTTGAATGGCATAAATAAGCTTTTCCGAAAAAAAAATATATAATAATAATAACAAAAATAATAATTCCAGCTTCCATGCAATGCATGACCTATTGCTTACTACGAAGCATCTGATTATATCACAGTATGTACTACTATGGTTTAAAATTCTGTTACATTTAGGTTTTGAGCAAATAATCAAAATCAAGAAAAAAATAATACTGACAAACAGATTGCTTTGCATTGCTTGAAATATTAGTCCAAACAAGCATTTTTGTCTGTTGATGATACTTCTTTAAGCCCAATCTCACCCAGGATTTTCTTTTCTTTTTTGGGCAATATGATCTTGGAACAAAATCATTTTTATAATAGAGACAATATACATTCCTTAAGCTTTAATCTTGGTGAAATGCAAGAGATGTAGCCCCTAGGCCATAGTCCACATGGTATCCCATTTAGATTCTTTATATAAAGTCTTACAGTAGTCCACTGCAGATGAGTTTCCCCTTCAGTTCCGGGAAGTTAGTTCTCTCTCAACAGTGTAAAATCTTAATGAAAGCTTTGCGAAACTCAATGTTGAAAGTGGTGTATATGATGGGGTTTACAGCACTGTTCACATAACCCAGCCACGTAAAGGCAGTGTAGAGTTCAGGAGGGACTTGGCAGTAAGTGTTCACAATGTGCGTGATGAAGAACGGCAGCCAGCAGATGATAAATACACCTGAAAATAAAGAACGCAGAGGTAATAATCCAGGTTTGGGTGGGCAATGTTAGAAAACTGTACTCTAGAGTTGAAAACCTATATAAAATATTTTATTTATGGTACATACTTGGGTGGCCATATGCGTCGTTCATACGGGACATGTCCCAGCCAGGATTTTAATAATGCCTAAAATATCCAGGTTTTGGCTATTTGCACTGTTTTAGGTTGAACGTTGTGTAACATTCATGAGAGCTATAAAGAGCAGAGCAGACGGCTCCTTATGCTTTCGTATCGCATTCACATGTATGTTCGTTCGTTTGACATGAAGCATTGTGGCGCACTTTTTTTTTTTTTTTTTTGCGTAGCGACGCTTCAAGTCAATCGAACTAACAAACACGTGCGCATATTTGCATCACTCACCTTCTCACACGCAGCCCCACAATTGGTCGATTACGTACAATACCTGCATGTTATTGGTCAAACTGCTCTGGCTGTTTTAGGCAATATTAAAATCCTGGCCGTGTCCCGTATGAACGGTGCATATAGTCACCCTAGCATACCCATAGATTGAACAATATAAAGTTAAATGAAACCAAACAGTATTGTTATATCTGAAGTGTGTCATTTTCACACCATTAGCATCAGTTATTGGTCAGGCAAACAGATAGTCCTGCCCCCAAAAACACACCATTGGTTGTGCCAGAGTTGCTGTTGTTAGGCCGGTTTTCAGGGTTGCCAAGTCTGTGGTTTTCCCACAGAATTGGGCTACTTTTCAATGGTAGCTGTGGGTTTATTTTTTCCCCTTGCTGGTTAAAGGTTTGAAATTACATTAATTATATTTAACTGAAATGCTTGCATTGAAGTATATTCTACCAATGTTGAGTTTTGATATTTGGGCTAAAGCAAGTGTGCCATACTAAAAAAGTGAGCCAAACCAAAAAAAATCTAATTACACTTTAAATAAAATATTTTAGAAGATGGGTTGCCATCACTAGTATGTTCAAGTGTTTGTTTCTAATGACTTTGCTTTTAGTTAGTTATGTGATGCCATTATAATGGGGTATGGTGTCATGATTGTGTGTTTGTGATTGGGTCTGCGGGAGTTTGGGTGGGACTTTGAATGTGCCACAGTGTTTAAACTTTATGAGCAAATCAACCAACAAATGTTTTACTTAAAGTATTTTAACATCAAAAAATCACACACTTCACCTAAAGGTACTGTATAACCAAACTTACCAAGAACAATAGCTAACATTTGAGTGGCCTTTTTCTCCTTCTGCTGGGAGATTTTACGTTTGTTAAGAGTCTTGACCGATGTCTGTATTTTGCCGGTGGGGGAGACCTGGATCTCAAATGCTTTTGCCACTTTTGTGATATTGCTGGTGTTACCATTTCTTTCAGGTTTGACACCAGCTTCAGGCGATGGGGGTGACATGTCAGTCTCTCTTAGATTAGAGTTAACCAGCCTGCTGTGTTGTTGACTTGCACCAGACTGATCCTGCTTCCTCTGTCTCGGAGGGTTTAAGTTTGTGATTTCCTCCATTTGGATGTCATCACCATTGTTTACCACCTCCTTTATGAAGATCTACCAAAAAAAAAAGATGAAAAAGAAGTAGTGCTGAAGTGCTCAATACTTGATAATAAATCAATTCACTACAAAAATTGGTTTACGCTATCAAACAGCTCATTTAAAAACAACAGTGTATTGTTTCAGCCAATATAAACACTGTCATTTGTCAAATGTCATCTGCTGTTATTACATCTGCTGCAATTGACAAACACTTAGAAGCAAAAATCTTGTCAAGAGTGATATTTGGAAAGGAAATGTGAAATTGGCTGTACCACGTTTTTGCTGTTTACCGCAAAATTCCCACTGGACTTGACAATCACAGTGCACAGTTTCACATCAGCAGGGTGGGTGCATTTCTGAAACACACATGGGAGAAAACACCTGAGTGTTTTGACAGATTTAGACCAAAAAGGAATGAGTTGTTTCGGTTTAAATTTATTTGCAATTATAGAAACATGCAACTGGAAGGTTGGTAATTCGTTCAGTCACTGTGATATTTTTTGTAAATGTCAGCTTATAGATTGTGTTTATAGGTAATGCGCTAGGAAAAGTTTCCAGATCATTTTAAATTAGCTGCTCGGCATGATGATTGCTGAACCTTTGCATTCTCAATCTACAAAGCATACGTTTTGGATGCAGATGTGGTCAATCTAGCGATCCTTTCAGAACAAAATCCAAAAGTTCAGCATTTTGAAAACAAGTCACTTGCTATATAGAAGGATAAGGATGAGTTTTGCACTTCAAAATGAAAGTGCTCCTGAAATAAACATGATGTTGATCCAAGCCGGTTTTCACACTCAGAATATTTTGGAGGAGACACAGCATTGACAGAAACCACTGATAGGAGATGCTATGTTTACTTATGCCGTCAGGACACAGTATGAGAACTCCCTAACCTCAAATGGCTCTCAATAATGCACTGATGCCCTTGCAGAAGCTTAGGATGGGTAGATAAGCTATCAGTTTCTTTGATAATGCTATATTGAATTTGCTTGACATTGCTGCACTATGATCTCCATAGAGAAGCCTGGGTGATGTTGCTATGAGTAAAACAATGCACAAAGACTAGCTGTGTATTATAATAATGAAATGAAGCAGTGGCCATTTCCTGCATGGCACACATTTATTTGCTGTGTCAGCAGAATCAATACAAGCAAAAAAAAAGAGGAAGTCATTCTACGCTATGATCACTGATCTAAAACATGTACTGCTATTCCCTACTATCCAACTGGTCATTACTCATATACTGCTAATGGGAATTGCAGTGGTGATGAATTAGTTTGAAATTCATTGACACTGCAATTTCTTAACAATCCCAATTCACTAAACTCTAGTGGAGTGCCAACTAAGTAGAAACTTTAACAACTCGTCATCAAGCAGCTGTTCTCACCTTTAAAGTTGAGCTCAAATCCATGTCTGTAACTGGGAATGTGCGTTTGGTGTTGACACGTTTCCGTCTCTTTCGCAGTACCACGTAGATCTGCACATATACTAGTAGTGTTATGATGAAGGGAACGTAGAAGGACACAATGGAGGAGTACACTACAAAGGCAGGGTTTGCGATCACACACAGAGCATCATCATGGGTGACTGCAATAGAACATAGAGGGAAAATTAGATGAAGTGATGCATTATGCATGATCTAAATAAAAAGATTTTACTGACTATCATGTGACATGTAGAATAAATCTCTGGGTCAGTGACATTTGACTGTAGATGGTACAGAAAGTGGGGGGGGGGCGATATATTTTTATAAAATATATTTTATAAAATAAAATATATTTTATATTGATGTTGGGTTTTATATGGTTTTGGATTTTTATTATATATACATATATTCAAGAAAGAAAATAAATAGAATGTCAAGTCATATTCCCAAGTAAAAAAGTATTTATAAAGGGGTCCTCATTCTGATATCATTTACTGTTTTATGTATGTTTGTTTTATTGAATATTGGTCATACCACATGACCCAGGGGACAAAAGTATTCAAAATTTAATTAGCAGTTAATATATTTTAATAAGGTTTTCTATGATTTCTACATTTTGGAATTTCCCCCCTGGAAAAAATAAATAAATCTAAATTAATTCATAAATTAAAAACATGCTCATCATAGAAGTGTATTTAAGTCACTGTATATTTGTATTTTTAATTCGTTTTTGAATAATGAAATATAAACCTCTATTATATACATACCAATATATTAAAATATTTACAGAGAGAAAGCATAAAGTTATCAAATCAGCAACAGACATAATACTTGTATTTAATCCTGCAGAGTATAATGCTCATGTCACACCCATGGACTGTTTTGTGTTTGTTTTCCTCCCCCACGTGTTCCATGACCTAGGTCCTAGGTTCTCCTTCATGGTAATTGTGTTTATTGCTTCCAGGTCTTGTTTCCTCCCTCGTTAGTTGTGTATTTATAGTTATCTGCCCTATGTTTCGCTCTCTGGTATTGAACGTCAACTCCTTGTGCTATGTGTGCATCTTCCTTCCTGTGATTAAAGATTGTTCCGTGTGAAAACTCCTACGCCTCCTCGTTCCTTCGCTCCTCGTTCCTTCACAGTAGGCAAGTGTGACAGAAACTTCCCTCTTACATTATGATTTGTTTTGCTCATGCCCACAAGTCCCTGACTCCCATCCTCCCAGCACGAGCATTCAAGCAGAAGAATGCTGATTAAATGACTTCCTCTATTATAACTATGGTGACCTAACTTAAATTTAGCTGCCCCTAACACCAGTGTGCACACAAGATAATGACACTAATACTCTGTAAATTCAGCAAGTGCAAGCTTTTGTTCCATAATAATTTTTCTAAGCAGAAGCTTGTAGGACAAGGAGATCCACTAACACAGAGTCTAGCTATTATATTCCTTATGGTTATTAATTCACATGCAGAATAATGCATTTAAATTAGCCAAAGTGGACAGTAGGTCAGAGACAAGCTTACAGATATAAAACAGTGTATTGGATTTCAAAGCTTCTTTACATAATGTTATTTTTTATTTAAAAATAATTTTTCCACAAATGCATGCAATGAATTGTATTTAATTTGATTTGATTGATTAATCAGAATATTATTAGATTAAAATGTTTTATAAATTGACAGCCCTAATAAAAACATGTACACTGACGTTTAAATGTTCGGGGTCTGTAAGATTTCCTTTTTTTTTTTTTTTTTGAAAGAAGTCTCTTATGCTCAGCAAGGCTTCAGTAAAATGGTAATATTGTAAAATATTTTTACAATTTAATACAATGATTTTCTATTTGAAAATGTTTTAAAATGTAGTTTATTCCTGTGACGGCAAAGCAGAATATTTTAGCAGCTATTACTCCAGTCTTTATAGTCACAGAAAACGTTCTAATATGCAAATTTGCTGCTCAAGATTTTTTTTTTTTTTACAATGTTGAAAACATTTGAAAATGTTTATAGAAACAATTACACTTTTTTTCAGGACTCTTTAATTGATAGAAAGTTCAAAAGAATAGCATTTATTTGAAATAGAAATCTTATAAATATAAACATTATAAATGTCTTTACTGTCACTTTTGAACAATTTAATAAATGTTTGCTGAATGGAAGTAGCCATTCCTTTAAAATAAAATAAATACAATTTATACTGACTCCGATATTTTGAATGGTGATGGACTGGCAGTCTAGTTAGTGATCCCCCCACCCACATGTGTACCAGTATTATTGAGTCCAAACAGCAGTGGACATGATATAGCAAAAGACAGAATCCAGACGACAGAAATCATGACTGTGACTCTCCTCTTGGAGCTGTAGCGTGTGTTGTACAACATAGGCATGGCTACAGCTGTGTACCTGTGGGAGATACAAGACAAAAATGGATATGTTGTTAACTTACATATTATCTGTATCATATCCCCTTATTGCTCTGCACACAACTTTACACATATACTTGTAATCATGTGACCTGTGTTGTATAGAACCACGTATCAGTGCTTCCCATGACCTCTGTAATCCTTTCTAGTCTTTCCTTCTAGTATCTGATTACGATATATATAAATAAAGGAAATGTTTAGTATGAACCGCTATTGACCTCACAAGTATTTCTTATTATTCTGAGCTCATGTGACATTGCAAGTGACGATTTACAATGAAGTTATTGTCGTCTATATATAACAACAACCTCAGCACCATATGTGGTTTATTTTCAGGTGTGCAGAAGCTGAGTTGGTCCCTCTTTTGAGCTAAACAACCCAATTATGTCTCGGTCAGCATTAGACTGTTATAATGGCAGTGCAGAAACACCTACCTGTCGATACTGATGGCACATAGATTGAGTATACTCGCTGTACACATCATCACATCCAGGGTGACAAAGATGTCACAATGGATTGTGCTGAACCGCCACTCTCCCACCACCTGGGGGGACAGACATGAAAAACTAAACACTCAGCTAATTGTAGAAAAATACATCTGAATGCAACCCTACATTTATTACTTGCAAATGTGCAATAGTTAGTTAATTTCCAGAAGCACTCTGGCAAGTATTGCATATTACTAATATCTTCAGATTCTAAATATCCATGCTAACGCCTGTTTTTCTCATCTGCAAGTCTGCGGGAGTCGATTTGCAACAGCTTCAGCCGCTATAATAATGTTTAAACCAATAAGATACTGGCATTTTCTCTGGTTTATGTGATAAAACCGGCAGAAAAGAAGCAATATAGCACAGGTCAGCCTCATTCACAGTTCGCATCTTCTGAGTTGGCTGGTAGAGCTTACTGAGCTGCCTCTGATTAATGTGTGTCTTCAGGCAAGCCGAGGGACTCAGAAACCTCTTGATGATCTTAGGTCCCTGCCTCTGGAGTTTACATCGCTGTCATTGATTAAAGAATTATTTGACACCTCTAATGAAAGCGGCCGTGAGCCGCCGGAATCAGTTCATCACCATATCTCTAAACTCAGATGAAATGAGCATCACCCCTATCATTCTCAGGTGTCGCTAGTGATCAAAACATGCCTTTGCAGTAATAGAAGGAGAGACGAGAGAGAGAGAAAGGTCCGTAGAACAAGCATGTAGTGTGAAGAGAAATAGAAACTTTTTAAATTGCTGCGCATAGAAAAGCTAATCAGTATGGAAGCTTCTTTTCACCGTGGATAAAATAATACTTTTTTTCATAATTCTGACCTTTTTCTCGCAATTCTGAGTTTATATCTGTTTTTCACAATTCAGAGAAGAAAAGTCAGAATTGTGAGACATTAACTCGCATTTTTTTTTTTTGTAACAGAAAAAGGCTACCATAAATCAGAGCTGTGTGGCATTCAGAACTGAACTGAGAATTAATTTAATTTGATTCCTGAATGAAGGAAAACATTTAAATAGAATGAAATGTATTCTACTGCTGTATGAAGGAACTATTTTTCACTGCAAGTTGTATAGTATTCTGTGCATGTGACAAAAGTTTGGAATTGAATTTTAATAATTTTTGAAATCTTGTATCTCGTGAGTATGGATTTTAACAGTGACTCTTTTTGCCGGTTCCATTATTATGTCAGTAGTTGGTAATGATGAAGGACTGTTTTTATGAGCATTGAATGTATTGATATAATGCATTGAATCATTTCCTATTCAACACACTGTGAGGCGTGGCCAATTCAATTTAAATTCATATTAATGTACCGAAAGGAGAACAATTCTTAAATTGTCAATTTGGCCCAAGCCTGCAGCTAAGCTAAAGCATTTGATTTTATTGGTATTTCTTGCTAGTATAATTAGGCTATTTTCATGACTCATTTTCATTTGTGTTCTGAAGATATTCTGAAGTTGTTTATGGAAATCGTCTTTTGGAATGATGATCTCATCGGCCCTAATAATATTGAGGACTTTCATAGTGCAATGCAAAACCAGCTATTTTTACTTGGCCAATACACATTTCAACCACTTCACAATAGCTCTCCTTAATGTTCTGTTCATGCGTATAAATGATTCAAACGCAATAAATGATGACTTGACTCATGATGGACTTAAATAAATCATAAATGATTGACTTACAATGCAGTTACTCAGTGCAGCCCTTTAGGAGAAAAACAACACATCAAAAGATATCACTATAATAATGCAATGTAAATTGGATGTGCTGCATAAGAACTGTCACTTTTGACCCATTGTTCAGAGCTCAGTTTAAAATCACACAATCAACCTGCTTGCATTATTCACTAAAGAACAGGAGTCAAGAATGATGGTCTGCATGTACATTCGAACCTATGGATTTTGCTTGCTATCTGATATCTATGCTAATATGTATGTCTCAGTGACATACACCAAGGAGCCTTCTCTCGGTTAGAAAATAACTACTAACCCATGGCTAGGATCAGATTTTCTTGAATTAGACATGCTGGTGGCTACTGCAGTTTGATTGGCTAGAATAAGGTTAGAAATGGTGCCTGTAGCTCTTCTTAATTAATACTTGCCCAGATGGACTCTAATGAGTTATGAAAAAGATGGCACAAGAAATCACAATCTAATCATGTGAGAATAATTTAATAATCTGTCCTTGCATTAATGTAAACCACAGATGGTTTGCTGTTAAATCATTTTAGCATCCCTAACAATATCACGTTTTGAGACCTACCTCAAGGTAAACCACCCATGGCATTACAAGTGTAGCAACTAGCAGATCAGCCACAGCCAGGCTGACTATCAGGTAGTTGGTAGTGGTCTGCAGGGCTTTCTCTCTCGAGACGGCCATACACACCAGCACGTTGCCGAAGACAATGACGAAAATAAGCAGTGTGAGAAGCATGGCGTAATAGTTGTACTGGTGCCGCCCCCCTTGTTCTGTGCCATTGAAGCCCCGGGACCCATTTTCAAAGAAGCTTTCATTATAGGCATACTCTGTGAAGACTTCCATCAGATGGTTGAAGCCAAGTCGAGACCCTAGAACCAAAGTAAAGAGACTTTTTATGAAAGAAATCCAGAATGTAATTTTTTTTTTAAGTCACAAGTTTTGTATCCCAGTGTGTGTCTTATCATATCATCTAGATTGCACAGCATGTGCCACTAAGTTTTGGCATTAAAAAAATCAATTTCTTATTGGAACACCTGAGCAGAAGCTTTCACTAAAAAGCACAGGGCCATGACCTTGTGCTGCATGGTACACTGTGTAAAGTCTATGCTTTGTTTATGGGTGATCATTTGCATAGTTGTCCTGAAAAGTCTGTGTTTGAACTCTGGATGTGACTAACTAGGACAGAAGACTCCTCCCTCCCTACTGTTTCCCTTGTACTGTATATATACTGTGTATGCAAATTTAGAAAAAAGGAAATTGCACAGTGAGTAGTTGTTTTTTTCATTCCATATTTGGCAGATTTTGCAAAGTTTTTGAAAGCTCAGGACTAAATGTATTATAGCTCTGTATTGTGGAAATCTATTATATTAATTTATATTTCATGGCAAAATGAAATGATATCAAACTCAGAATAAATGTCTACTTTTTTCTTCTCAAGTTTTTGTGTCATATTTCATGAATAGATCATTTCTTATGGTGTTGAGGTTGAAGGGACAAGGTAAATATTAAAGTGACGTGACATACATACAGCCCATACTTGGAATTCGTGCTCTGAATTTAAGCCATCCAAAGTGCACAAACACAGCAGTGAACACACACACACTGTGAACACACACATGAAGCAGTGGGCAGCCATTTATGTTGCCCACTGAAATAGTTAAAGAGATAGTTAATCATATTGAACTTAACTATCTCTTAACTAAAGCGATAGTTAAAGAGACTATCAACTATCTCTTAATTATCTCTATCTCTAACTATCTCTTATCTCTATCTCTTCAAGTTCAAAGTATTTCTATTTTGTTCCCCCCATGCTATAGATGTAAATTGGTGCCAAAACAACACTGGACCCCACTGACTTTCACTGCAAGGAAAAAAGAGATGATTTTTTTTTTTTTTTTTTTTTGAAATAACTTATTTTGTCTTCCACTGATGAAAAAGTCATAGGGGTTTGGAATGACATCTTAGAGATGACAGATTTTTCATTTTGGTGTAGACTATATTTACCGTCAACTTTTTATAAATGCCTGGCTATATATAAAATTATACCATGTTGCAAATTCCATTTGAACACATCACATTGCTCACTGCCTTGACTTATGTTATGTAAATCAGAAAAGATATGTAAGGGAAAATAACACTTGAACCTTGCCACACCATGAATGTAACATCACTCAGGGTCTGAGCAACGCCGTGTCGGCAGATGTGCAATGTAAATGAACAAATGTGTGATGGCAATATGTCATCACTTAAACTGTTCAATATGATAGTAAAAATGCATTATGTTGGCAGAAGAACCCATACAAAGCACCATCACCACAGATATAACCCACTGTGTAAAGGGACCATAGTTGTATTTTTCCACTTAATTGCCTCTTTAGCCTTCTCAGTGTCAGTTTTGATCATGAAGGCTGTCTCAAAGATGACACTCCCTGCAGAGGAATAAATATGCAGCACAGCTCAACAAAATGCTTTTTTTCATTCTTTCTCATATCAATAACTTGTGATTGCATTTGTTTATTGACTTTGTAATGGGATTTTGAATCAGAACAATTCCGGATCTGTACACGTCTGTAGATATGTGTACATTAACAATGGAATCAAGCCTAGGAGAAAGTCTCTCAGTCATTCCTGTAAGCTTGAATCCATGCACCAGTTTTGTTTTTGTTCATCAGAAGAAACAAAATTGTCTACAGGAAGAAACACCGGTCACACTTCACATTATGTTAGGTGTCCTGTTTATATTAACATGTAAAGCATTTGATAATGTAATTATTGTGTACATACATGCTGTTATGTGAAACTCTTTGAGATTTGCATCTGCTGCAAAGGTGAGGGTTAACATTATGGTTTGGATCACTGTGGGACTCCAAATAAACAGTACACTAATATGATCCACCAAATTGAACTTTTTCTAAATTCAGCTTATTGACAAAATATAAACAAAAGACTCTCTCTCTTTTTCTCTCCTTCGCTCTTTATCAAACACACGCTCACACAACATTGTACGCAATTTTTACTGCAATTTGTCACTTTGAAAAGCGGCTGAATTAACTGGAAAAGATTACAACCAGCAGTTAACACATATAGTCGTGTAAAACAAATGCTTGTTTTTCCTCACGCAGCAGAATAAAGTTTCTCTGAAAGTGTCAGCATCAGCGAATATCTGTTTATTATCTTCTAATTATTCACGAGCAGAAATAACTAGTTCACAAACGAGAGAAAATGCAGTGCTCTACCTTCAAAACCGCAACTTTCGTCCAAAGAGCGGAAGAATTATCCCGTTTCTTAGAATTTAAATCCACTTTTCGCCATATGCACTTATCCATCCGAGCGACTGTAACTGTAGTCCTCTTCTGTCTCAATTACAGCTCCACGGATGGATACAACCGCTGTAAACCGGCAAACGCGACAACTTCAACGAGGAAATTACATTGTGGGGATTAAAAGAATGTGATCGTGATGTAAATATGCTTTTCCTGGTTTTATGGAGGTGTTAATCTGCACTTAGCAGGAGCAACCCATATCCGTTTGAATCCAAGTGGCGTGTGAGCAACGCGCGCGTGTGAGCGCAGCATCTGAGCGCGCGCTTTACGCACGCGGTAACCTTCAGCATCCACTGAGGGACAATCTCAGTCCCTCCAACAGAGGTTGAGAAGGTTGGAAACAAGGCGGTGCTCTTACATAAACATCAGTACGAATAAAGTACGAGTGCTGCCTTTCTAATCACAGTTTGTTTCTTTTCAAAACCCCGTAATTGATATATCTATAGTACTATAGTATTGACCCCCCCCCCCCGCCTTTTTAAAGAAATTATGTACAAATTCGACAATTATTTCCCATTTCGCTGAGATATACGTCACAATAGCGAGTAAAATATGTCTCCTGATTCTTACTAACAGCTGTTGGGTGATCATTTTTCTAAAACTGCATTACATGACACATTAAAGCTAAACAAACATTACTGATACCCACAGTAGATTAGTTGTGCGTGTTGTCTCGGGGGCGAGGATTGATTTAGGTGCTTTCAAATGGTCGTCGTGACTTTGGACACAGAAAACAAGCCCCCACTTCCCCTACAGCAACAGAAAGCAGCTTTGAGGACTGGATTTGAGAGCATGGACTTTAGACGTGTTAGACAGAAAAATGGATTTGGTGCCATGCGTCGTGCTAGGGCTGTGAGATTATAAGGCCAATGCAATGAAACCATAGCGACAGGGCCGGCCCTGACCAATTTGCTGCCCTAGGCAAGATTTTACCTGGCGCCCCATGCATCGCAGCCCATTTCACCCTGTCATTGTGTTCATGATTTAGTATATATATATATATATATATATATATATATATATATATATATATATATATATATATATATATATACACACACACACACATTACAGCAGAACTGTTTCCAACACTCATAATAAATCATCATATTAGAATGATTTCTAAAGGATCATGTGATAGACCGGATGTCACATGTGACACTGAAGAATGGAGTAATGATGCTGAAAATTCAGCTTTGCATCACAGAAATAAATGATAATTTAAAGTATAATAAATTCAAAACAAATTATTTCAAATTGTAATAATATATCACAATATTACATTTTTTCTGTATTTTTGATCAAATAAATGCAGGCTTGATGAGCAGAAGAAACTTCTTTCAAAAACATTAAAAATAGTAATGTTTCCAAACTTTTGGCCTGTACTGTATCCCCCCAAAACTGCACAACTGTAGAGTACAACATTAATAAAAAAGTGATAATAAAAAAATGCGTCTTAAAACTGACATGATTGTACAAAATCACAGTCTGGGGACTCAGAACTCAGAACAACTGCTAACATTAAGTTTAAGGTAAAAATAACTGCCATGAAATTATAGTATCTTACTCCTATGCAATAAATTGTTCTTTCACTACATCTCTTTACCTCTGTCTTTATCCTCTTCTCTTCTTTTTGGCACTGTATCTATCGCAGACTATGCTCATTTATAATGTGTCATGTAAATTCGGCCTTCCGTCACAATCAGGAAAATTTCACCGTGTCTAGAACTGGCGCGAGCTGCCAGGCCCGTTTCTACGAGCTGTGTGTTAACAAAAGCAGTGCTGTCTACATTGGATGCGACATCTGGCACGCTACACAACAAATTACCAACAACTGATCGTGCGCGCGCTCTGTTTCTGACGCACTTCAAGCACTCGATGGGCGGGGGAAGATTGAAGAGCCGGACTTTTTTTTTTTTTTTTTTTTTTGGCTTTATTTGGTAGTATTTCGAATTAATGGTTTTTAAAAAGTAGCCTATTATAAAAAAAAAATAAAAATAAAATAAATTCACTCGTTCACTCATTCTGGCGCCCCTATGGATGAGTGGCGCCCTTAGCATTTGCCTATACCTCCTATGCCGCCGGCCGGCCCTGCATAGCGAGGTTCTAAGTTCAAATACTGAGACTGATTTAACAACATAGACAACTTCAGATATATACATGTATGCAGGGCTTGGAAGGTTACTTTTAAAATTTATTTCACTACAGATTACAAAAAAAAACAAGCTTTAAAAAGAAATCAGTAATGTATTTCGTTAGATTACTGTAATCTAAATACTTCAGAATTCTTTGAAATACTTAAGCTACGAAACACACAAAGGAACATATTAACTGGATGTCTTGTTTTTATGCTTGCTAACTCTAAATAAAAGTGACAAGATTTGTGTTTTCTATGCATTCTGCAGTTTTCCACAGAATTTCTATGGGAAAAAAAATAGTTATGTCATTTAAATCTGAATACATTGAATGTGATTCCGTGCTGTTTCATGCTGCATTCCAAGCTTAGAAAAGAATCCAGACACACCAAACCAGTGGCATAGCCAGAATTTTATTTTTGGGCGGGTCTGGGCAAAAGTGAGCGGCCACTAGGCTAACTAAGGGACGGAGTCCAGTGGCATGGCAAATCTGCGACCCCCAAATGCCAACTCAAGGGTGGGGGGAGGGAGGGGTTCCAGTTATGTCGCAATATTGTAAATATTTGTTTTAAATCAGGAAGGCGAGCCAATGGATACCACACAAGCAACGTGCAGACTTTGCACAATAATTATGCTATAAAACTTTTAATCTCAATCGATTCACTAAAGTGAAAGTACTGTAAGAACTGATGGCACTTTCGGCATCTGATACCTCGTTAAAAGCGCATAGAGACGAAAGACAAAAATACTACATATGCTGATTATGGTAGCTATATAGGCTACGGTAGCTAAATGTTTTAATTTACCTCCTTAATATTTCTCTTGTGGCCCAAACATATAGGCTAGTGCAAAATAAATAAATAAATGTTAAAATAAATAATTAAAGAGAGAAGAAATGTATTTAGTGTAAAACAGTTTTTTTTAAAGTCGGTGCTTGAAATAATAATAATAATTTTGATGATTGCAGTGTTATAGGACTGTAATCAATAAACCTATTTTAAAGGACCTTTTTAGCTAGCCTAATTTTTACTTCCCAGCGATCAGTTTTGTGGTGATGCACTATGAAATAATTGTGGGGCAAAACATTTTGTAATATTAATTTAAGAATAAAAGTAACTTAATAATATGATTAGGCCTAATAATCAGAAGAATGTTACTAACATTAACTGAATTGCCAAATTATATATATAAATAAAGTGTATAAAATAATTTTATTCAGAAATAATTTGTCATTTTTTCCTTTTTAATTATTATTATTATTTTTCAGTTCTTTTTATATGGTGTTCAAATAAGGAATCAGGTGCAGTTTATCGCTGGCGTCAGTCACAAAATGTATATAGGCCTATATATAAAAATAGGCTAATCGTGAGGATGACTGGCAACAGCTTTAGAGAATGAGAAGATGTGGGTAAGTCTAACAGCCCTGTTGCCTTAGAAACTGGCAACAACAAATGCCCTTTGGATTTTTGATACCCCACTGATTTTCAGTGTATGGACAAATAAAAAACATTCTTTCTCAAAAATAATTTTTTACTATTTTTGGGTGTTGCAGAAGGAATAAGCTCATGAAGGTTTGGAATGACAAAAAGGTGAGTAAATGATGACACTGACAGAATGGTCTTTTTTTTTGGGTGAAGTTTCCCTTTACACAGTGAAAGAAAAAAAAGCAGTTCAACTAGCACTCTGGTTACAGTTTGCTTATACCAAAGCCCTACATCGTAAAGTATTCAGAAGCAGCTTACAGCTTTCAAGTTGAAAAGTTCAGCACTCAAATAGCCCTGTGGAAAATGTAGGAGTCAGCATTAATTTGGCTCTGAAAGTCAAATGTGAAAGTGACTTCTGTTCTCTGCCGTCGGTGCGCTGTTTCCTTTCAACAAGGTGATTCAGACTATAAATCTCTCAGTTATTCAAGTATATGGAGCAGGTGTGAAGGAAAATCCTCCTTTTGATTTGCTTACTTGGAACTCTATGCATAAATTTACGTTGTAAATGAAAGGACGTTTCTTGTAAGGCCAAAATGTCACAACCATCACCTGATGCCAACATTTACAGTACTCACCCTGTCATTTTGAATGTATGTTATAAGAATACAAATGACTTTCTTGGTTATTTTATGATACCTTTGTGTGTGTGTGTGTGTGTGTGTGTGTGTTTATTAAAGTTAGACATTCCCTTACCCCAATCGACATTCATTTTATGCAATAGATCAGCTCAGGCATTTTTCTAAATATCTTCTTTTGTGCTTTCTACAGAAGAGTTTAGAACAACATAAGGGAGAATAAATGATCACAGAATTTACATTTTTGGTTGACTAGCTCCTGAAATCCACATAATAAGTCCATATAAACAATAGGAGTCATTTGGCACTGCAATTTACTTGGAATAAACTACCAAAAGTAAACACTGGATCATGAATATATAGCTTTTTTATGCTGATATATGTAAGGAAATTCAACTGGATATGCAGAGCTCCATCACAAACGTATCAGTGAATTCTGGGGTCATTTTTAAAGGTCAGCTTGTTTAAAAACTTTCCAATGGATTGTTTTGGGGACTCAAATCTGAAAATGCTATCCCACTATGATGATAAATCACCATGCACAACACAAAGCCAAATGATTTGCTGCCATTTCTCAGGAGAATACAGTACAGTCTGATCAGGAACATTTCCTCCACTTTAATGGGCTGTATCATAACAATGAAACTTCTCTATTTAAATAACTGACCCTGGGTTCTAGCAAGTTGTGGGAAAGAGAGAGCCACAGGGCTACCATTATAACCCAGCTCACATTGAATGGCCTCTATTAACTCCTGCTGATGAGTAGCCTTATATAGAATGCAAAACAAATCACACCGACTTCAATAGCAGCCACTATGTAATGTGACTTTAAACTTTATGTTGAACTATTGACAGCCAGTGAGCACTATGAAAAGACTTCTTTAATACGCAGACTTGTGTTGATGCTGTTTGTTCTTGATGGTGAAAAGCTGTGAGAAGGGATTCTGGCTGCATTAGGCTGAAGTTCTCAGAACAGATGGTAGAATTTTGTTTTTCTTTTTCTGACTCAGTGGATGTGAAGACTTGACAATGGCACATGCAGAACTTGAGAGCTGTCTGTCTGGCGAGTTGATGCAATGAGCTTTAAGGCCAAGACGTCTTTGGAAAAGGTGCACTGAAGCGTAAATGCTTTCCCCACCTGTCTCTGAGCTAACTCTACTTCTAGTTTATCTGTGAATGGAACTTTAAAGCACCATTATGTGGTTCAGTCAACTCTGTGCCAAACCAGCAAAAGCAATTAAATGTTTTTCCTCCACATTAACCCTTTGCACCAAAATTAATGATTAAATTACACAAATATTATTAATAAATTAAATCCTAAACATACAAATGTACATAATAAATGAAATGTAGCATAAACGTATACCTTTACAAATAAACAGATAATACATTAGTCTGTACATACATCAAACATAACACAGGTCATCATCATGCTTAAACCAAACAGTCTTTCCAAGCCTTTTAGTTATAGAAATACAAGTAGAAATACAAGTAGAAATACAATACAAGTCTTTATCCTGTTAAAATATGTATTTACTTAACTTTTTTAGCTGTCCCTTTAAAACCAAAACAAGATGCACAGAAAATGCAAATCCATCAATTTCATTCATCAAAAGTAATAAATATATTTAGCCAACAATGCTGAACAAGCGTTGTTTGATTGACATTGATTTGCAACATGTTCTTTTCAATCCTTTTTAAACTGATATGGCAATAAATCATGCATATTTCACTCTATCAACCCTTTTTTGATAATACAAATATAAATGAAATAATAAGGAAATATAATATAATATAATATAATAATCTGGAATAAGTGGCCCTTGACAGTGTAATAGAGATGAATGACATTCTGTAAGTGAAAATAATTCCAGTGTTTGGATCCAAATTGACTTAAATGAATGTTTGAGCCAACATTACTCATCTTCATAAAGAAACTGGTCCCTACATTAGGTTAAGGTGTGACAGGGCTATGGTGACCTTCAGTATTTAGCTAAACATGAATATTGCTATCTTCTTGCAGGAAATGATTCATCATTATGAATGCTCATATTTCAGAATGAAAACAAAGAGGTTATAAGAAGACACCTGATGAAGGCATAGGCTGATATAATGTAAATACTGTTCCTGTCAATAAATCATTGTGCTGACAGAAGAGAATAAAATTGAAGTACTGATAGAAGGATGAGATTAGAAGCAGAATTAAGAGGCAAATATTGATTTCTTTGTTTTCTTCTTGCTTTTTCACATCTACAAATTTAGCTTTTGATGGACTGGTTGATAGCTGGGGGAATATATTTGATAATTTAATGCAAATTGAGTAAGCCATTAAAAATAAATAAAGATTAAAAATTGCATTAAAGATGACTTTTACCTTGAGCATTTTACATCTCAATAGCAACATAGAAACATCACAAGTTTTATCCCTCAAAACGTCAAGCTTGTACTGCATTGTGCTGTGACTGGTTATTTATTAAATATACAGTAAAGAACTATACACTTTGTATTAGAAAAAAATCTGCTGATGTACCCCAGGCTGAACCTTTAGTGTTACAATGAAAAATATAGATTGAAAATATCTATATAACAATGTTATACATACGTATAACATAGTAAGGATTTGACTCTAGCTGCAGATTACATCCTAATGCAAGTAGGTGGTGACAAATGACCACTTTTTTTATTGGAGCCATTTAAATCATTCACTTAACCAATTTTTTTCAATAATACATCACCACTATAATTTGCTGTTCAGAGATCCGCAACGTTGTGCTAGGGGCTGTTCATACAGAAACTTTCACAAGTCTGTTTGTACAATTTCATACATAACACAACTTTTTAAAAATGCAGTACTCACGTCAAAAGAATTTAAATGCATCATTACGTCATGGGCTGTCTGCCATAGGGAAAACAGGTGAGGTGAAAATCTACATCCATGTGATATCCTTATTAGCCTCTTCAACTCTGTGGCATATTTTGAATTTTTTTCACTGATTTTGGCATACCTGGATTTGAAAAGAGTTCCCTACTCACATACATTGGAGTAAATTGATAAAAATGTACATACATGTGATATCCTTATTAATCCAAACCAAAGTACTGAGGAGCACCAAGAAAATGTAAGAGATTAGCAAACAAACTCTCACATGAACAAAAACCAAAAATTAACAACTGACACTGAGAGCTATAAGTGTACAGGAATTAACAAGCAACAAAACAATACACAGGTGAACTAAATTGGTAACAATAACGACAAATGAGAACATACTTAGAAACCTAGGAACCAACTAAACAGGAACTAAACACAGGAAAAGGGAAAGCAGGAAGAATGGAACTAAATACATTTTAAAATAAGAGTCTCTCAAAACAAAATGTGATACTTTAGACTTCTGTTTGTTTGTTTTATTCCACTGTCCTGCGCTTCATGTTTTGAAACATTAAATGCATTCTGTATGAAAAATGCAAGGTCTCAATTCAAGACGGGTGGCACAATTTTTAAAATGCCATATCTTGTTCGAAACGGGGCTAAAGTGAGTGTGCATGTGAAAATGCATAGATGTGCAATGGTCAAAGACGTCCATCTTTTTTTTTTTTAAAAGCAAGAGACATCAATCCATCCATCAATCAATCAATCAATCAATCAATCTATCTATCTATCTATCTATCTATCTATCTATCTATCTATCTATCTATCTATCTATCTATCTATCTATCTATCTATCTATCTATCTATCTATCTATCTATCTATCTATCTATCTATCTATCTATCTATCTATCTATCTATCTATACTAAATTATTCATTAACCAAACAGCCATATTCCTAATGGTCTCTCATCCCACACTAAACAGCATTCATTTGCTAAGGATGGCTTTCAAAGGGAGATCATGGCTGAGTTTTTGATAAGAGAACATCTGCCAGGCCTCATTGCATCCAGGTCTTTGACCCAGAACGTGGTGATCTGGCTCTGACCGTGCATCTGCCTTTTTTAACCTGTTAAGCTGTGCTGTGTTGTCAAGGCTGTGAGTCTGCTGCTGCTAAACGATAGATAAAACTGAACTGAGGAAACACTTACAAGTCTTATTCTTCTTTTCTCTTATATCCAAGAATGAATCACAGACAGCACTGTTCTTTAAAAAGTGAAGATGGAGGACGGGCTTTTTAAATTTTTTTTAACTAGATCAGTGGTTCCCAAACCGGGAGGTGCAGCAAGGCTGAGGGATAGTGTACAGTCAGTAGATTCACGTGTCCCTTCTACTTTTAATACCACATAAATTTGTCCCCCCGCACTTTTTCAGATGTGTGTTCACATAGAGGTTTTCAAGAACAGGTGTGAATAAATAGCCTATAGATTTAGTTTCAAACAGAAAAGACAGTCTGTGCATTTGATTTTGTACCCAGAATGAGGTGATATGCACGGAGCGCTAAACACTCCATGCAGTGTATATGTTTCATTCATACTAGAAGCCGGAGGACGCCTTTGCACAGAAAGATTTGAAATGCATTTAAAATCTTTTGTAGGAATATGTTAAAACCATTCAAATAGATATTCTAGTTGTATAATATTTCACAATATTACAGTGTTTACTGTATTTTTAATAAATAAATGTAGCTTTAGTTAGAATAAGAGATTCAAAAAAAAAAAATTTAAAATTTAAAAAGAGAGAAAAGAGGAAGGGGGGCCCGGCAGAAAAAGTTTGGTAACCACTGATCTAGATCAACCTGAATGTCTATTTTCTATTGATAGAGCACCATTAATGCATGCAAACAGGGTGAATGTGATAAACCAGGCCCAAAGTGATGTATCTGCACTGACAATTTATTTGTTTCAATAAGTCTGAAAACTCTCTCTGCCACAATGTAAAATCCAACCTCCTCCTAGAATGTCATTATAAAATTCACAACTGACTGACTCACTATTCCCCTCCTCCGGTTGGCTATGGGTGACTGACAAGTATTGTCATCCATTTTTATAACAAATCAGACAGACTGCCCTGTTGAATAACGCTTCCCATACATTAACTTATTTAATCTTTCTCAGCGTCCCGCAGAGCATTTAATGGTTTGTGTGTCAGCAGGAGAACTGCTGACATAAATCTTTAGTTTTTGTCAGAAAAGGAGGAAACATTCAAGGTTTCTTTAGTAAAACATCTACAACAGCAGAATATTACTAATGTGAGATTAATCATACACTGCAGTAAAGAAGTTCCTTATATGTCTTAAAGAATAAAATCTTCTTTGATATTTTAATTCATAAGAAGTCACTCTACTACACTGTACTTCAAAAATTACTCTTCAGTTAAAAACAGTTTTTCAGCATTTACTGTTTGCAAAAATATACCATGTACTATGTATACCATGGTAAAATTTAACACACTGATTTAGTTCTGATTACGGTTAGTTATTTGTTTTGGAAATACACACACACATACACTCACTGTCATGGTGATGGTAAAATGAGATGGGGGTAAAAACATTATATTCAAAAAAAATGCTTTTATGCAATATTCAATGCTTTTGTATTTGCATGCAAAAGTTTTGCATTCCCCAGAGAATATTTGTGTTTGCTTGCAAAATGTAATGGTTTTACAAATCACAAAGTTTCTCTGAGGAGCACAATCATTTTGCAAGAGAACGCAATACTTGAATGCAAGCACATTGAAATATATATTTTTCCTCCAATCTCATTTTTTTTTTTTTATCACCATGTCCCTTTAGGGGTCTCTGAAGTGGGGCAGAATTCATAAAAGGATTCAGGCTCAGGCACTTTCTCGTCTATTGCCATCTGGAGATACATTTTAAATCAAGATTGCAAAAGGTAGTCTATAAAGACTTGTTTTCAAAGTAAACCTTAAAAACCTTGAATTTATTTTTCTTATTGGAGAAAGCAATTATTTATGTATGTGTGTAACAAAATGTAGTGAGATTTATGATTTACAACCCGAATTCCGGAAAAGTTGGGACGTTTTTTAAATTTTAATAAAATGAAAACTAAAAGACTTTCAAATCACATGAGCCAATATTTTATTCACAATAGAACATAGTTAACATAGCAAATGTTTAAACTGAGAAAGTTTACAATTTTATGCACAAAATGAGCTCATTTCAATTTTGATTTCTGCTACAGGTCTCAAAATAGTTGGGACGGGGCATGTTTACCATGGTGTAGCATCTCCTTTTCTTTTCAAAACAGTTTGAAGACGTCCGGGCATTGAGGCTATGAGTTGCTGGAGTTTTGCTGTTGGAATTTGGTCCCATTCTTGCCTTATATAGATTTCCAGCTGCTGAAGAGTTCGTGGTCGTCTTTGACGTATTGTTCGTTTAACGATGCGCCAAATGTTCTCTATAGGTGAAAGATCTGGACTGCAGGCAGGCCAGGTTAGCACCCGGACTCTTCTACGACAAAGCCATGCTGTTGTTATAGCTGCAGTATGTGGTTTTGCATTGTCCTGCTGAAATAAACAAGGCCTTCCCTGAAATAGACGTTGTTTGGAGGGGTCCATATGTTGCTCTAAAACCTTTATATACCTTTCAGCATTCACAGAGCCTTCCAAAACATGCAAGCTGCCCATACCGTATGCACTTATGCACCCCCATACCATCAGAGATGCTGGCTTTTGAACTGAACGCTGATAACATGCTGGAAGGTCTCCCTCCTCTTTAGCCCGGAGGACACGGCGTCCGTGATTTCCAACAAGAATGTCAAATTTGGACTCGTCTGACCATAAAACACTATTCCACTTTGAAATAGTCCATTTTAAATGAGCCTTGGCCCACAGGACACGATGGCGCTTCTGGACCATGTTCACATATGGCTTCCTTTTTGCATGATAGAGCTTTAGTTGGCATCTGCTGATGGCACGGCGGATTGTGTTTACCGACAGTGGTTTCTGAAAGTATTCCTGGGCCCATTTAGTAATGTCATTGACACAATCATGCCGATGAGTGATGCAGTGTCGTCGAGAGCCCGAAGACCACGGGCATCCAATAAAGGTCTCCGGCCTTGTCCCTTACGCACAGAGATTTCTCCAGTTTCTCTGAATCTTTTGATGATGTTATGCACTGTAGATGATGAGATTTGCAAAGCCTTTGCAATTTGACGTTGAGGAACATTGTTTTTAAAGTTTTCCACAATTTTTTTACGCAGTCTTTCACAGATTGGAGAGCCTCTGCGCATCTTTACTTCTGAGAGACTCTGCTTCTCTAAGACAAAGCTTTTATAGCTAATCATGTTACAGACCTGATATCAATTAACTTAATTAATCACTAGATGTTCTCCCAGCTGAATCTTTTCAAAACTGCTTGCTTTTTTAGCCATTTGTTGCCCCCGTGCCAACTTTTTTGAGACCTGTAGCAGGCATTAAATTTTAAATGAGCTAATTAAGTGGATAAAAGTGTAAAATTTCTCAGTTTAAACATTTGCTACGTTATCTATGTTCTATTGTGAATAAAATATTGGCTCATGTGATTTAAAATTCCTTTAGTTTTCATTTTATTAAAATTTAAAAAACGTCCCAACTTTTCCGGAATTCGGGTTGTACAAAGACACAAAAATCTTCATAGTCTTCAATTTTTTCTAATTTTGTTTCTCAGGTAAATGTATTTATTATATTGTTTACATAAGAATGGTTGAACGTTATCAGTCTTTTAATGCAAATCAAAAAAGTGAAACTAAAAACATAACAGCCTCTGGTCCAGCTGATGATATTGATGCTCCATGAGTTTCCACACATTTAGAATATATCAGTGGGATGCTGGCAGATGGGAGTTAGAGGGCAGAGTTTGGGAACTCCATGACCTTCAACGTTGTGAATGCTGGTTGTGCTCAACACATAACGCCTCTGTGTAATTGGGAGCCAGATGAAGGCGGTCTATGCAGTCTATGATGTGTTCATCAACTGCTGTTTGAGTTGAATCACACTTTTCATACTTCATTGAACCCAGTAATTAATGAATAGTGAAATGAACTTCTGTAAGGAGCAGGGCAGAAAGCATTGACTCAGC
This sequence comes from Carassius carassius, assembly GCF_963082965.1. NCBI lineage: Eukaryota > Metazoa > Chordata > Actinopteri > Cypriniformes > Cyprinidae > Carassius > Carassius carassius. The sequence continues at coordinate 12,890,561 of NC_081795.1, read as the reverse complement.
TGTGTCTTAGAAATGCTGGGCAGTTAAGATCTTGTTAAACATATTGGGCTTTGAGATGTACTTGAATATATTTCAGTATAAGCAGAATGTGAGGTCTGGAAATCAGTTCCCTGGTGACATTAGGGTTGATGTTGCATGATGTAAAAGTTTCAGTTCCTTCCTGAATTTTGCTTAAAGTAGGTCTATACCTGTACCTAAAGAAAGCTATCTGTAGCATTCAGTTAATCTGCAGTAGCTGTTGCAGTAGCACCATCCGGAATTATGCAATGTGAAATTGGCCCTGGTGAAATATCCACTATACTATAAAGAAAGATTCACATTTTTTACATATGTAAGCCTATTTCCAAGGTGAATAAATTAAATGTAAAATATAAATTCGCTATTGCAAGATAAAATTCAGAGAATAAAAGTCAAAATTCTGATATTAAATCTTGCATTTCTGAAAAGTGAAAAGCAAAGTCTAAATTGTGAGAGAGAGAAAAAAAAACTTGCAGTTACCCTTTTTATTTCTTTATTCCATGATGGAAACAGGTTTCCGTAGTTACAACATCTACCAGCAAGAGGCAATTATGCAAACCAATCCATTTGACCCCCTAAACTGTATAATTTTATGTCCTCATGACTGTAACTCATATACACAAGAGATTTCTGTAAATCCTCCAAGTGCACAGGTTAGCAACACATTGATTGTACATTCTGGGCTAGGATATCCAGTGTGATGATTTTTAGAGCACTTTGGTCTAATTAGAGGTATTTGAGCACAGGGTGACTGACTGAATGTTTAATGGAGCTAAAGGTCACATCCTCTGATGGAATCTTATCTTATAATACCTTACTGTATACTATAATTACAGGACTTCAGCTCTGAAACAGGGATAACCTTTCCTCAGAGAGCGCTTGATCCTTGTTCAGTTTTTTAAATATAAAACAAATCCAATGGAAATTCAATAACTCACTTAAAACGCACTGTAATGATAAAAGACTTCCTAGTCATCGGGAAGAAGGAGGCGGGAACCGGCGGACAATCAAACAAAGACTTTAATTACAAAATAAACACAAAACAGCGCACCAGCCCCTCACGGACGACTGGTGCGCACAAATAAAAACCAAAACACAACTAAAAGCCCAGGCCTGGTCCTCTCTCGTCCTTCACTGTCGTCGCTACAGTTTTATATCCTTCCATCTCCTCTGTGGGACTCAAGACCGGTGGTTGGTCGCAGGTGTAGCGGATTTCCCAATCACTCCACCGGCCTCACTCGTGTTCCCACATCCCTCGGCCCCGCCCCACTCGTCACACGCACATTGGACACTCTTGATCTATAATATGAAACTCATTCAAGATGTTGACAGATTTAGGGTGCTTCTCAATATCCCTACTCGTCTCCTCGCTCCTCCGTCCTCCATCCTATGACCCGGAAACCGATCGAACACAGCCATCTTGAAGGACATCTCAATTCTCTAATTGCACCACGAGGAGACGAGGATCGAGGAGGGAGGAGGCTTCATGAGGAGAGATGAGCGAGGATACACAGGTGTATCCTATGCGGAAGTATTTTATCGACTTAACGTGACGCACGTATAAATTCTCCTCCCCCTTCACATCTGTTGTAACAATTTTTATTTATATTTTACCTTTTCACTTCAAATAAACCATGCATGTCATATATTTCAAACAGGGCATCTTGCTTTATTAATATTTATTATGAATGTCTTAATTAACAAACTTTAACAACATAAGGGCAGCTCCCTTTAATTACAGCTGATGACACTTTGAAGTAACGCTGAAGGGAGCGAGGATAAATCATTTCACTTGATTCAAGTCCTCCATCCTCACGTCTTTTCCTTGCGTCCTTCCCTCGCATCCTGAAAGGGTGGAGCTAAGACACGAGGAAAGGAAGCGAGGAAAGGAAACGAGGATGCACAAATATTAATTGAGAAGCACCCTTAGTCAACAAGTGAACAGCAAGTTTCCTCCCTGCCAATATCCAAAACTACTTAGTTTTACACCACAAGGGAATCAGAGGTGAAGCAAAGCATGCATGCCAAGTGTTTAAATTGCTTGTATTCCTTTGAATGGATTGAAATCCAGCATTTTTATGTTAGCCAGATTTAATCTCTCAACACTGATCCTTTCAAACTGGTTTCACAATCACTGGTCACAGTGCAGGAATTTCATTTATTTTTTTACCAACTCATTTTGGTTGATGTATTAGTGAGCCACTTATAATCTATATAATGTTTTTTTTTTCCTCTCTGAAAGGATTGGTTTTTGTAGTGGGAATTTGGTGAAATTGCAATGTCTCAGTGGAGAGAAATGCTTTTTTTGAAATGCTAATAAATTAACTCATTTGCATATTTTTATTCTTCTATAGTCATTTGTTTGGCTTTTGGATAGCTACGCATTATGATTCTAGAAGCATATGCTACAAAAACGTGTTCTAAAAGTAAACCAAGTCATCAGTGCAATAGTCATAAACCCACTCAACAGGTGATTTACAAAAGCTAATATTATTTTCAATTATACCAAAAAAAAAAAAAAAATAATAATACTTTCATCTGCATCAAAGTGTTGAAGTAAAGACATCTCAAACCATCACAGCCCAAAAAAGAGCTGATGTTCACCGAGTTAGTGGCCCATTCACAAACTGATCTAATATGCTTAAGATAAGCTGAGAAGTGATAATGCAAGCTCTTGGTTTGAACATCTTGTCCTCTCAATCCCCATTTTTCACAATTTTGCATGCTATTTGGATGACAACCCCATTAAAAGAGAGCACTACACAGAACAGCACTTCAAAGGCACCCCTAAAGCTAGCTAGTGTTGTCTTGACAGATGTGATCATTATTAACTAATTTCTTCCTCATTAAAGCTGTTGGCTAATATATTCAAAAGTAACTGAGTAGTTTTCATATACACATGTATAAGCCACTGCTTCAATCCCACTGCAAATTTGAAAAGCTACAGAATATTAAAGCATAAGTTTTACAATATAAATTGCTTAATAATAATAATAATAATAATATTCATAATACATGTTTTATGTATTCTGTAGAGAGAGAGAGAGAGAATTATAATGTTTCAGAAGATTTCTGTCAAATTAATGCTGTTCTGTTGAATGTTCTTTTCATCAAATAATACTGTGAAATAATATATATATATATATACATAAAATTGTTAAATAGAAAAGAGGATTTCTTAAAGGCTTTTAACTGTTTTTGATTCAGTAAATGCAGCCTTGGTGAGCATAAAAAATAATTATATATATATATATATATACACACACACACACACACTGTATAGTATATAATATTTATTATATCACTTTTGGCATATAGAAATATGATATAAAGATATCTGAGCTAGATTTGATAGATTTGGGGGATACTGAAGACCACTGCTAGGCTCTACTATAATAAGTATAATAAAATAATCATCAAAGAAAGAACCTTTCCTGCTTTCACTCCTGCTGTGAAATCATGGTTTTCTGAGAAAGTGAAGGTGTAACTGTCTGAAAGTCTCATAATCTTTTATAGAATTTAATTGGTCTCTTCAGTTTTGTCGAGTTGGCTTTAGTTACACTCTAATAGTAAAAACCTTTATTAAATGCGCTGGAATGGACCACATACTGACCACTGCTTTATCTGAATACCTTAGTGGCAATGAATGAAAATTTGTTATTAAGAGAAAAATCAGTTTCCCTCAAGGAAGGCTTGTTATTTTTAATCATGGCATCATTAATATCCTGGCATGATAAGTTATGCATGCACTCTCCTTTGCTGTGTAGTTTAGTGAGAGAGGGGTATTCTTATGATTTTGATTTTGAATGTGGTTGATGAAATTTCTAACCATTTTGTTCTTTGTTGGTGTAAGTAAGTCTCTAATGATGGAGAAGTCTCAGTCTTGTTTGTCCACAAACTGCCTGTCATATGTCCACACAAAGATAGTCTATATAATTACTGTGATTCTGGTGACACCAAACAAAACTACAACGATAATTTCCAACAACTGCTAACATTTTGAAACTGCATTTGTACTCATTAGAAAGTAAACCTACAGCTTGCTCATAGTGGTTGTATTATGATAAAGATGCACTGCATGTTTTGCGGTTCAGACATCTTCCTGTTGTGTATATGGTGATACACTACATTACCAGTCAAAAGCTTAACATAATACAGAATTTTTTATGTGTTCACCAAAGCTGCATGTATTTGATCAAAAGATAAAAACACTAATATTGTTAAAAATTATTGCGATGTATAACAATTATAAAAAATAAAATAAAAAATTCTGAATACATTTTAAAAGGTAATGACAAAGCTTAATTTTCAACAGCCATTACTCAAGTCTTCATTCTTTAAGAATCATTTTAATATTTATCGATTATCAGTTTTTATTGGTGCTTAATAATTAATAATTATCATAAATGTTGAAAAAGTTTTTGTTGCTTAATACTTTTCTGGTAAAGTTCAAAAGTATTGATTTGAAATAGAAAACATCACTTTTGGTCAATTTTTTCAATAAAAGTATCATTATCATTTTTTAAAACGTTTAGAAGTTATAATGAAAAATGACTATAGTTAAAAAAAATTTAAAGTATTTTATTTGTATTTTTAAATCTTATTAACCACAACCATTTGAATGGTATAATGCGTCGCAGTTTTGATAAACATATTACGCAGCACAACTGTTTTAACATTGATAATATTAAGAAATGTTTCTTGAGCAGCAAATCAGCATATTAAAATGATTTCAGAAGGATCATGTGACACTGAAGACTGGAGTAATGATGCTGAAAATTCAGATTTTCCATCACAGGAGCAAATTGCATTTAAAAGATATTGAAATAGAAAACTGTTATTTTAAATTGTAATGATATACTCCATAAAATGTTTTCATCAAATAAATTCAGCCTTGTTGAACATAATTGACTAATTAAAACGATTCCATAGCTACTTATAGTGTACAGTGTGAGCTACACAGTCGGCATAAAATACATTATCAGTATTGCTGATGTCTCACAGCTTTCCTAACTACACTTTTGCGTTTCAGTGCTACAGATGTGAAGAGTGGCTGCTTCCCCGTAAGTGATTTAGCACTACACTGATGTCCAGGTGTTCATTACACTAACAATAGAGCAGATACGTCACCATGTGCTGTAGTCCACGCTGCATCTGTGACACTCATTACCAAGGCAGCCTGGATTGTTAATGCTCTTTTTGTTTAAGGCAACACTGGGCTGGATTTTAAATACAGATTAAATAAATTAGAGAAAGGCAAAGGCTGATTTATATGTGTGTGTTCAGAGGATCCTTGCTTTCTGATGTTTTGAGCCAGTGATTTCACTATTACCTTGCAACAAAACAATTTACATACACAATACACTGTGCAGGCCAACAAATTCCAAAAGTATTCCAGAGTCACAAACTCCTTGAGGCGTCCACAGAAACAGAGCAACATAACAGATTGCTCAGACCATTGTTGTTTTCTCACTCTGAGATATTAGTATGCAGAACATGCACATATAGAGGTGGAAGCAGGTGAAAGTGCTACAAATAGAAAAATACACCACTGTGGCGGGCTTAAGCAAGCTGCTCACGATGACCCCTGTCCGTGGTGACACATTGACAGTCATTTTTCAAAAACAGAGTGACACAACAAAGCTTGAAAATAATCTTTGTGTACAAGCGGAGGACAGTATGAGAGACCGTTACTAACTTTCTGTGAAATTGATAGAGTTTGGAACAGAGAACGAAAGTAACATCTTAGACGAACGTTTGAGTGAAAAGCATTTTTCTAAAAGGATCTGACATGATTTCATGTTAACAATGCGATTCTGTGGAAGGTGGTTTTTAAAATGATAACGCTTCTCAGAGCACTGGGAAAAGTCCTCTTATGGATTCATTTCTTGTCCTAATTAAATAAAGCAAATTAAATAAAGTCTCTCACTGCAATATTCTCATTAGCGTAGATTCAAATGAGATTAATTCAATGCTGAGGCTGTAAACTTAATTCAGCGCACTCTCTGAAGAGTCTGTTTGCGTGAGAAGCAGAGGCGTGTTTTAGATGAATGTCTTATTTTATGTTTTATGGTTTGCGATGACTGCATTACTGTAATTTAAGCTTATGTAAAACTGGGGCCCAAGGGCAGTCACCATGACGTTGAGCTCCAATTACTCGAAGTCTTGAAGCCCATTGCTTCGCTTGCTGAAAACCTGACATTGACCTCAGGCAGTATGTAATTCAATTTTTATTGAAGCCATAAATTGATAGGGTAAGGTACTGGATGAAATTCCCTTTGCAGTTAATTAATTATAATTTTTACATTTGATTTTAAAGAACCTTTGCAAGTGTCAGTGTGTATTGCATATGTCTAAGCCTTAAAATAACTTGTTATTCTTGTAGACAAACTCTTTCTTTCATGCAGGCTTCCACCGTCAAAAAAACAAAAAAATATTTTTTTTTTCCTATCACAGGATAATGTGTTGTGACAGCACTTAAAAAATGAAAAAAATAAAAAGGTTCTTTATTTGAAGAAACTTCTGCACAAATTGATCTTTATAGCCTTATGAAAACTTCACACTGAAGAAAAAAAAAAACTCTTCTATGGCATCGCTGTTGAAACCTTTCAGAACCTTTATTTTATGGGATTTTTATTTATTATTCAGAAGTAAATGGAACTGTTCACTTCTCTCATAATTTACTCATCATTATGTCGTTACAAGCCTGTATGAATTCCTTTTTTCTGTGGAATATAAAAGAAGATATTTTGAGAAATTTTGCATTTTTGTTTTGCCCTACAACTGTTTAATTGTTATGATTCCGCAAAAAAAAAATAGTCCATGTACAAAACAATTGTGTTAACAACAAGAAAATCTGCAATTATATTACAAATTAATAATGTTAAAGTGCTCTGAGTTTTCACTTTAATTGATAATTAAGATCCAAAAATGGGGCAGTTGTGTTTGTATGAAACGTCAGAGTGCGAGGCCATGGAGTGATGCGAATTATGAAAGTAGCGCTGGTTTCATTTACAGTGAAGAGTGGACTCATACAGTGTTTCCATGGAGTCGACAGTGAAAGTTAGGAAATAGGTGAGAGAATAATTTAAGTGGTGAGAAGGTATTTTCCCCTCTAAAAACCTAATGATGTCCTTTTATACTGTAGGCCTAGTGCTTCTGCTGTGAGACAGAGAAAAAGAAGAAAAACTCTCAATGAGACTCCATGTCAAATCAGACACTGTGGTGCATTGGTTTTTTCCCCTGGTCTGCAGTGCCACAGATCATCTACACCCCCTCTGGATTTTGGTCGTGATAGATTTTCTCAATTTCTAAGAAATAGATTTCTGCCTCTTTATTATTCTCTGCCATTATTCAATCTTACAGATCTCCGAGTTGAAAATGCATTGCACTGTACCGTGTCTTAAAATAAGTTCAGTAGGGATTCATGCTTTTTAAGGAATTCTCTGAAAGCACTTTTATCAGCAGGACTCTATTTGCCTTTCTTCTGTCCCTAATCTCTCAACTTTGAGAGGCAATTACCAGACAAAACAAACAGTCCTTTTTAATTTAAGAAGAGCATACTGAGAAGCACAACTCTCCTGCACATATTGTCATAAGGAGCCCCAGAAGAACACAGGCGCGATCAAATGTAGGCTACAACACTGAGGGAGGTAAGAGACACCCGTAGCACCTTTGTTTTCAGATGTTGCTTCCAGGGACCACTTTACAAATGTCAGCCCCGAGGCCAAAACATATGACAGGACTTGGTCTTTGTATGTGTGGAATGAGTCTATTGGATGTTTTTTTTTTTTTCTGGGAGTCATATTTTAAGATCATGATCTTATAGAAAAAAGCTGTCACTGCCGTTAAACGTGTCGTTTAACACTACAGTTCATCGTGATAGAAGTCACTTACCCACAATGTTTTTAGTGGTAGCCTATTGTTTGTCATACGTAAAATAAAAGCACTGCACTTTTGTGGTAAACGAACTCATCGTAGAAATATTTCTGCAGTTGTCAGTTTATAAAATGCCCATGAGTATGTCGACACAGGGTTATAGTTAACTAAAACCATATAAAACATTTTTATTACTTAAAATTAAATGTTAACTAAAATTATATATATACTTAAGGCTAACCCATTACAACATTTCTTGTTTATTTGAACTTAATGTACTAAAATAACTAAAAAATAAAATAAAAACTGTAACTAAAATTTAATTTTTTGTGTAACAAAAAACAATGTGTTGCATCCTGAACTATCATGATGGCAGTTCCTACTTTAAGAAAGTCTAGATTTGTCTGTGCTGTTACTGTATGTGTTTTGAAATATCCCAAAAGGTTAATTATTTTAATAAGTATGCCTTACCAATGAAAAAGGTCTACCGTACTTGAGTCAACTGCAGTAACACTATATGAAGTACAGAGGGAGACAAAGACCGTTGTTGACAATACAACACGCCCCCTTTGTTCATTAACAGAATTACGTTCATTATGTAACTCTAGAATATTTGTTCACATGTGATCATGCATGCCAGCTAAATTACTTTAGGATACACGATTATTGTTTTTAGGACAATTATTATTTGCATGTAATAGGCCTACATGCATCCTAATGCAATTTTGTAAAGTACATCCTATACTATGTGCACACTATATAATTACATACATGCATTGAAAATCTCTCTCTCTCTCTCTCTCTCTCTCTCTCTATATATATATATATATATATGGGGTGGGAGGTGGTGGGGGCTTTTGTAATGAGCACTGGCAGTCAGACATTTTTTGAAATGCATCACCTAGTTTAATATAGTGTACATGACAAGCTTTGACGTGATGAGCAGCTCCATTATAACAGTGCAGAGCAAGCGCAATATGTATAAATTCATATCACCAAAAGTGAAAAAAGGAAATGCAAACAAAGTTTTATATTACATCTGAAGAAATTGTTACTACTTCCAACCAACTATTCACAGTCAATCCGCAAATGTTTAAGGTATACAGATGCTGCTAAACATCACTGAACATTAACATCATGTTGCAATGTGGCCTCAGTACAAACTGCCATTGTTGGAATAATGTATGTACTTCAATCTAGTGCTAGTATTAATCCCAAGAACTGGCTTTAATGCTGCAAGATCAATCAGAACTGAATGCAATGACCAGTTTAAACACAAATGACAACGTGTTCAATTAAGCTGCTGTATGCAACATTTCCTCATTACAGATGTTTACCTGCCACCGTTTCTCTGATTATTCATTACAAAGTGGCAAAGCTTAGTGACTTGAAGGTTTCTTTTAAAATTAAAAGCAATAAATAAATAAAAAATATTATGATTCATTTTATAGAAAATATGATGATAAAAACCAAGTCTAATTGGAATCTAGGCTTATCTTCAACAATTTCTATCAAAAGAGTAAGAACAGCATATGCCAAAGAGGGAAAGGCTGACATGCATTCTGACAGTAATGACTGACGTTTGGATTAGAAAAGTGCATGTATAGGGAGTATGATAGCTCTTCAGCTCCGAGCTACTGTATTTGTGTCTCTACTAAGGCAAAAGTCGAGATCAGACACATAGAGATCCTCATCAGTCTGACATTAGACGTTTGTTACTGCTGACCTCCATTGAGACAGTGGGAGATAATGAACCAGTTGAGAGTTTCTTCCACACATCACATTATCAAGACAAGAGGGATTTGATTTAGCAGGTTTCCTGGTTTCTCAGAGCAGCTCCAGGAGTGTCAGAACAAGATCAGTGCCAGTTCTCCATTTTAAACCGGTTGCTATTCAGAATCATCAGTACCTGAAAAAGAAAGCAATGTGCAGATTTGGCTAGTTTGGATATATTGTATTAATATATGTGTGTGTGCATATATATATATATATAGAGAGAGAGTTTTTTTTTAAATTGGATGTTTCGGTTTTCATCCAAAAAAAAAAAAAAAACACAAATACAAATACATATACATATATATGTACAGTGCACACATGTATGCATTTAAGTTATACATATCTATTTATACATAAATCTTTTAAGAAATATGCCAAATGAATACATTTAAAAATAAATATTAATATGAAAATAAAATGTTGGAATAAAAATTGCAGTCATGTTCCATGTTAATAAATAATGTGGAAAGTTAATCATGTGGAATAATGTTCACTTATTTGATTATATATATATATTATATATTATATAATTACAATTAGTAGTAGAACACGTTTTTTGTAATTAATAAACATCTTCACTTCCACAAATAATGTTGTGTTTCTAAAAAATTCAACACTATTTTCCATCGGAAGTTACATAACCCCCACCAACAACAAAAAGTCCTCCTCAAATTACAAATCACTCCAGTTCTGGTAAACATATCAGATGTCACCGCAGGAAGCTGCATAGAAATAAAATAATAATAATAATAATAATAATAATAAAAAACAAGCAGGGCAATTTAGAATAAATGGATCCATGTCAAATCACATTTTTTCAAATCACAATTCTCATATTTCAAATGACTTTAAACAAAGCAAAATCATTGATCAAGAATTTTACAAAGAGAACAAGCCCTGACCTTAGCATTACCGCTGCTGTACTTTACCTCTTATTAAATTATCTTGAGAGATCAGCTGATGTTAGTAATTGCTGGACAGATATGGCAATGAACAGAGTAGTGGATGGGAATGAAGATCCAGTAATGTTAAGAGAGGATGTGGACAAGAAATGAGAGAAACAGACAGCGATGGTGGAAGGGCTCTAGTCAGCTACTTGGGATGAGCGGAGAAATGTTGATGTTTCTAACTGAGAGGTAAATTGAAAAATACCGTTATATGGTGTGAAACTTTTATTCCATTACAGCAGGGCCTGGGTTTTCTTTATTTTCAGAGGGAATGGCTAAGTAGTCTGTCCTGTAGACACATGGGTACAAAAGAAAAAGGCAAAACCTAAGAGTTGAGGGTGCACTGTTGCACCAACTTAGTCAGGAATAATTTACCTGAAAAAAAAGTATTATATATATATATATATATATATTAGTGGTGGGCATAGATTAATTTTTTTTCATCTAGATTAATCTCACTGTAATCTTGGAATTAATCTAGATTAATCTGTATTAAAATGGCTCATTTGAATTCTGCCAAAAGCCATTCAGAATATGTGTGCTACCTAAATAAAATGATGACTAAAAGTAAGTATTTGAGAAGGGGTTTCTCAAGCCAGGTGGTGCATTAGACCAGGGGCTCATCTCCTGTTTCCAAAATGCATCACAAACTGCTTGAGAAAGCTGTAAACTAATTCCACATTGCACAAGGTGCAAACAACCTTACGCCTGTTTCACACATAATCCATCTGCAGTGCGTATGCGTTTCGTATCTTTCTACGCACCCATGTTAACGGATTCCAGCGTTCACGCGGTTGTGGTCTGTCAGTGCGTTCCAGGAGCGGTGCGTCTGCAGCAGTGCAGCGATCGTTTATGTCCCGAGTAGCGGACTGCAAACGCGTCCTGTGTGAAAGTTCAATGAGTATGAGTCCGTGCTGCTTCTTCACCACATACGAAACGCACACGGACTGATTACGTCCTGCAGACGGAATATGTGTGAAACAGGCGTGCGTCTTGTCAAGGTTTCCATTGGGAAGCTTCTTAAAAAAAAATCCCTTAAGCAAACCCGACGGCTTCAGCTGCATCCATGTTAGCACGTCACGTTTGATGTGGTAATTTCACAGTAGGCATACACACAGGTTCGAAGACTCGTTCTCGCCCCCTACAGTGCAATTCGGTTAGGTATACTGTACATCCGCGCTAAAATATCAAGGTGAAAGTCATCATAGCTCGCCTAGTATAGACCCAGCTCTCAACCCAACTTTGAGAATAGATTAACAGCGATATCTTTTTTATCACCCGATAAGAGTCTCCCATTAACGCAGCACATTAACGCCGATAACGGCCCACCACTAATATATATATATATATATATGTGTGTGTCTGTGTTTGTGTGTGTTACTCATCATCATGTCATTCTTTTTTTCAGTAGTGTTTGTGTGTGTGTGTGTGTGTGTGTGTGTGTGTGTGTGTGTTTGTGTTACTTATCATCACATCATTCTTTTTTCAGTGGTGTGTGTGTGTGTGTGTGTGTGTTACTCATCATCACATCATTCTTTTTTCAGTGGTGTTTGTGTGTGTGTGTGTGTGTGTGTTTGTGTGTGTGTGTGTGTGTGTGTGTGTGTGTGTGTGTTACTCATCATCACATCATTCTTTTTTCGGTGGTGTTTGTGTGTGTGTGTGTGTGTGTCTGTCTGTGTTACTCATCATCACATCATTCTTTTTTCAGTGGTTTGTGCGTGTGTGTGTGTGTGTGTGTGTGTGTGTCCATGCGTGTGTGTGTGTGTGTGTGTGTGTTACTCATCATCATGTCATTCTTTTTTTCAGTGTCATATAACAACAGTTCATAGTGATCAAGGGATCAAAAATAAACAAAAGACCCTTAACAATGATAAAAACAACAACAAAAACTACAATTTAAGTGCAAATGTATTACCTAATAGTCACTAGTATGTGGTCATTGAATGTCAAGCTGTGTAATGAATCTTACAAGGTTTTTTTTTTTTTTCTTTTTTTCCATACAGGTATGGAATGTCATGATGGCAAGTAACAATGACAATTTATTTTTTTGGCTGACTTATTTCTATAATACTCAGTGACTCTGGGCCCTATAATACACCCGGTGCAATGCGACGCAAGTGTGTTTGCTAGTTTCAGTCCGGCGCCGTTCGCATTTTTTCCTCCAGCCCCACGTCGTTTAATTAGCAAATGCATTTGCGCGCATTTGTGCGCCCATGGGCGTGCTGGTCTAAAAAAAGAGGTGTGTTCAGGTGCAGTGCTGGCGCATTGCTATTTTAAGGAGCTGAAAATAGACTGCGACATAGACCAACTCAAACCTGGTCTAAAGTCTAAAGTCAATGGCGCAATATTTTTTTGTTATTTAAAGATCGCCTCGGTAGAAAATGCCAAGGTGATGGTAGAAAATGACTACTCATTCCAAAAATGTGCCCCGGCGCACGGACCGTTTTTCCGTCGTTAAAATAGCAAAAGTGGATTTGGACACGCCCTGAGTGTACCTGTGCCGTGCGCTTTACACTTTGCATTTAGATCGTTAAAATAGGGCCCTCTGACTGAATATCCAAGGGTCCTTTTTGCTGGCAGAGTGAGGACAGAAATATCATTATATATTCAAATGACTGACAAACAAATCAACAAGAAATGACAAAGTAAACTTTGGTAAAGAAAGAGTGGGAAAAAAGAGGGTTAAATAGCCCAATGCTGTGTCAGATAAGAGATCAATGAGTATCAGTTTGGATTCTGATTACAACAGGTAAGGCTGACGGGCCACCACTTTATTTTCCATACACTCTGCATGACAGATGGGACTGAGTCGCACTAATGCATGCTTTTAAAGCACTTACACACACATTACCCGTATGTGTGTGTGTATGGCTGCGTTTGTGTTTCATGATAGTCTATTGTGCCTCCAAACAATCAGTAGTCTCCAGAATACAGCGTTTGTCACGGCTTACGCTGCTGGAAGGAACACGAAGCCGAGGGATAAACGAAACAAGGATTTATTAACTCAAACATAGGCATGGTAAGTAGCAAAATAACAGGTGGCAAGAGGCAAGTGGCAAGTAACAGGTGACAAGTGGACAAGTAGACAAGTTGACACGTAGACGAGTAACGAGTAGACGAGTAGACCCGACAAAACAGAACAGAAAGGACAAGGCTTAAGTACAAACGATAATTGGGAAAACACAGGTGGATGGCATGACTAAATTAACCGGGACATGGAACACATGGGGAAATAGAATAGACACACCTGGGAACTAATCAAACCGAACACGGAAGACAGAAACTGGGTCACAGGGGCAAAAAACACACAAAATGAGTCCAGGTGTGTGACAGTACTCCCCCCTCCTGGTAGGTGCGTCCTCGCACCGTAGAAACAACAAAGGGAGGCGTGGGTGGGAACTTGGGAGGAGGTTCCGGTGGAGGACAGCCTCCCAGGAGGGGGCCAGCAGACAGGGACCACAGAGGAAGGAGCCAGGGAGGAGATGACGGAGGGAGGAGCCAAGGAGGAGACAGGAAGGATCTGAAGCAGGAGGTACCCAGCAGGACCCAGGCCACAGCCATAACGGCCCAAGGTGGGGCCGACGGAGGAAGGAGCCATGGAGGAGGAATGGTCACCGACTCCAGGGACTCGACCCACGGCAACGGAGCAAGTGGAGGAGGAGCCCGAGGCGGAGACGGAGAGCCGAAGAGCCAGGGTGACGGGGAGGAGCCGGAGGTCCTAGGCGGAGCTGATGGCTCTGGTGACTGACGCGGCGATGTGGATCCGGAAGGCCGCGGTGAGGCCAGAGTGACCGAGGACTGAGGTGTAGCCGAGGGGATGAAGGAGCCTGACGGAGCCGGAGGGACGGAGGGATGAGGCGAAGCCGGAGGAGTGGAGTCCCGAGGCATAGGATGGACGACGCCAGACCAAGGCGGAGCCGGAGGGACGAGGGAGCCAGGCAGAGCCTGCGGACTGCCGGGCCACGGCGGAGAGGAAGGAGCTAGGAGCCATGGTGGAGCCGACGGTTCAACGGGCCGAGGCGGAGTCCAGGCCTCAGAGGCTGGAGGCGGAGGTGAGGGAGACGCTGACCAAGGCGTCGCTGGAGGATGGCGGTCCCGCTGAGCTTGCACCACAATGATGGTAGGCTGAGGGCGAGCAGAGGGGCAGCCAGACGACAGCGGAGGAGGAGGCAGGAGTGGGTGGGAGGGTGGGAATTTTGGAGGAGCAGGCATTGGAGTAAGTTCTGGGGCTGGAGCCCGTCCTGGGCTTAACGGAGGATCAGGAGCCCGTCCTGGGCTTAACGGAGGATCAGGAGCCCGTCCTGGGCTTAACGGGGGTTCAGGAGCCCGTCCTGGGCTTAACGGGGGTTCAGGAGCCCGTCCTCGGCTTAACGGGGGATCAGGAGCCCGTCCTGGGCTTAAAGGAGGATCAGGAGCCCGTCCTGGGCTTAACGGAAGATCAGGAGCCCGTCCTGGGCTTAACGGAAGATCAGGAGCCCGTCCTGGGCTTAACGGAAGATCAGGAGCCCGTCCTGGGCTTAACGGAGGATCAGGAGCCCGTCCTGGGCTTAACGGAGGATCAGGAGCCCGTCCTCGGCTTAACGGGGAATCAGGAGCCCGTCCTGGGCTTAAAGGAGGATCAGGAGCCCGTCCTGGGCTTAACGGAAGATCAGGAGCCCTTCCTGGGCTTAACGGGGGTTCAGGAGCCCGTCCTGGGCTTAACGGGGGTTCAGGAGCCCGTCCTGGGCTTAAAGGAGGATCAGGAGCCCGTCCTGGGCTTAACGGGGGTTCAGGAGCCCGTCCTGGGCTTAACGGGGGTTCAGAAGCCCTTCCTGGGCTTAAAGGAGGATCAGGAGCCCGTCCTGGGCTTAACGGGGGAACAGGAGCCCGTCCTGGGCTTAACGGAGGATCAGGAGCCCGTCCTGGGCTTAAAGGAGGATCAGGAGCCCGTCCTGGGCTTAACGGGGGAACAGGAGCCCGTCCTGGGCTTAACGGGGGAACAGGAGCCCGTCCTGGGCTTAACGGGGGAACAGGAGCCCTTCCTGGGCTTAACAGAAGATCAGGAGCCCGTCCTGGGCTTACAGGAGGATCTGGCATAGGTGCATTGGAAACCCCCTCATTTTGACCCATTTGGCGCTCCACATTATGCTCCCTCGTGGTGGGCAGTGTCGCCGGCTCTCGCACCTGGTCTGACGGGTTGCTCTCTGGCTCTCCGTCATCGGTGGGCTCGGGCTTATGCCTCGTACCGTGGGGAGATTGTAGGCTGGGCTCTGGGTCCAGAGTGGACCTGGCGAGATCCTCCATTGGGCCGACCGTGAGAGGTGACCCATTTCTCACCAGATTCCACTCTATAAAGGCGGCGAAATCCTCCCGAGGACCATCTTCGGGCGACAACGCTCTGCACCTGGAGTTCAGGCTGGCGTGATAAAAGGTGCAGAGCGCGTGGTCCGGGTAGCTGGTGGCATTAGCTATCCAGAGAAACCGTCTGGTATGGTCCTCGAGAGACAGTCCCTCCTGCTCCAGCAGGAGGAGGAGGTATTCGGGGCGATAGAGGGGATCCATGACACACTACGGAAAGAAAAAGACAGTGAAAAAACGGAAAAAAAACGGAGGGAAAACACGCAGTTTATAACTTTTTAGGTCGGGTCTTCTGTCACGGCTTACGCTGCTGGAAGGAACACGAAGCCGAGGGATAAACGAAACAAGGATTTATTAACTCAAACATAGGCATGGTAAGTAGCAAAATAACAGGTGGCAAGAGGCAAGTGGCAAGTAACAGGTGACAAGTAGACAAGTAGACAAGTAGACACGTAGACAAGTAGACACGTAGACACGTTGACACGTAGACACGTAGACACGTTGACACGTAGACACGTTGACACGTAGACACGTAGACACGTAGACACGTAGACACGTAGACACGTAGACACGTAGACACGTAGACACGTAGACACGTAGACACGTAGACACGTTGACACGTTGACACGTTGACACGTAGACACGTAGACACGTAGACACGTAGACACGTAGACACGTAGACACGTAGACACGTAGACACGTAGACACGTAGACACGTAGACACGTAGACACGTAGACACGTAGACACGTAGACACGTAGACGAGTAGACCCGACAAAACAGAACAGAAAGGACAAGGCTTAAGTACAAACGATAATTGGGAAAACACAGGTGGATGGCATGACTAAATTAACCGGGACATGGAACACATGGGGAAATAGAATAGACACACCTGGGAACTAATCAAACCGAACACGGAAGACAGAAACTGGGTCACAGGGGCAAAAAACACACAAAATGAGTCCAGGTGTGTGACAGCGTTAAATTCATCACTAATGATTGAAACTTTAAGTTAGCCGATAATGATTGAATGTCTGAGTAAGAATATGTTTTATCTACCTGTCAAACAGGCAGTACATAAGCCTACACTTTGATTAACCTCGAAGTAGACTGAATAAAAATAAATATGGATAAGTGAAATCCATTTGACGGATGTAGGAATAGTTCACCGAAAAATTCACATTTGAAAATATATTCTCCTTCAGGCCACTCAAGGTGAGCTTGTATCTTCATCAGAACACTTTTTTTGAGAATTTAAATTTAAATATTAACTTTTTTGCAGTGAATGGGTGCCCAAAACATCACAACTGATAAAAACATCACAATATCCAGATGACTCCAGCCCATCAATTAACATCTCGTGACGTGAAAAGCTGTGTGTTTGTGAGCAACAAACATCAAGATGTTTTAACTTAAAACCATTGTTTCTATCTAAAATATATCATCCTTTATCCATAATATTGATTTCTCCAGTGAATAAGTCATCTCGCGTTTGAATCAGGAGAGAAATATGTTCAAGTGAAAACAAATATGTCACTGGATTTTAATGTGAGAGGACAAAAGAAGATGCACTTTCTTACTGGAGGACGAATTGTAATGGATTTTGGACTGGTAATCTGACCGTAAGTGACAGTTTAATGTTAAATCGCCTTAATAATGGATTTGTTTCATACAAAAACATAGCTTTTCACTTCATAAGAATTGTTATCACATTGATGTGCTGGATTCATGTGCATTATTCATTGGTGAGCAAGTGATATAAAGTTACATTTCTCCAAATCTGTTCTGTTGATGAAACAAACTCATGTATTTCCTGTATGGCCTGAGATTGAGTATATTTTTAGCAAATTTAAATTTTTGGGTCAACTATTACTTTAATTGGACCACTTAAACTTGCGAAAGTAAGACTGTAACTGGAGACACATGGTAATTTAATACTCACGCAGTGTCCTGCGTCTGCTCCTCAGATTTGGAGATCTTCCTGTAGCAGTAGATCATCTCCATCAGCAACCAGAATGTGAGGAACACCAGCAGCACATACATCATGATCTCTGAGTACAACGCCGTGGTGTCTTCACTCGCTGAGAAAATGAAAATATGCGATCAGATGGAATTTTATACAACTAATTAAGCAATCAATGGAAGTCTGTTAAGACTGATATACTGTGCCACTTAGGATGTTTTTTTGATGAATTCATCCAGAAAGTAACTCAAGTGAAAATGAGGACAAAAGTGCAGAATGCATGAGTGGAAAAGTCAAAATATAGCTGCACTGATGTAATGCACTAGGAGAGTTATTAAAGCTATTTCAGGTCATCAGGAACTATAACCAAGTGCAACTATAAGTAACCTCAGAGATGTCATGCTTTGCATCCAGGTGGTACATTTATGAGTGAGTGGCTTCATATACTGTAAAAAAATGTAACCCCTTTTTTCTGAGGATTTATTTTTTCTTTTTTATTGTTATATGTATAAAAACAAGGTATGCATAGAAGTTCTGTGATAATCAGAATGAATCAACTGCTGGCAAGAATTCATATGAATCATTTTTATCATATGAATAATTTTTATTTAAGCTGATTTTTATTAAAGGGATAGTTTGCCCTAGAATGAAATATCAGTCATCATTTACTCACCCTCTTGTCTTTCCGAATCTGTATGACCTTCTTTTTTTGGAACATTAAAAAATAAATAAATAAGAATGTTGGTAACCAAACAATTTTCAGTTCCTTTTTACTTCAGCTGTATCCATGCATTGGAAGTAAATGGGAACCAGAACTGTTTGGTTTCCAACATACATCAAAATATCTTCTTTTGTTTTCTTAAGAAGGAAGACATGTCTGGAAAGACATGAGGATAAGTTAATGATGACTACATTTTTGGGTGAACTATCACTTTAAGTTAATTCATTTAGGTGTTCATTGGGTAGAAATGGATAAATAATTTTTTCTGTCTGAACCTTAGAAGACAAATTATGGCAAATCATTAGCATGCAAACACAAAACCACACAATGAAACAAACATGCTCTGAAACTGTACTTCATTTTAACTTTCCCTTGGAGGACAATGAGACTCAAAGGTCATATGACTGACTGAAAGACTGTATACATCAACAAGAGTGCAGAGCATGTGACATTTAATA